>NC_060276.1:54529611-54829611 GCF_021613505.1 Equus quagga
TCCTCTTTAAGCTGATTAAAACCTATTCCTTCATATTTCTTTAGCAACAGCTTATTTATGTTAAGTGAAATAAGCCAGATAGAGAAAGACGAACTCTGTATGACTCCACTCATAGGTGGAAGGTAGACATGTAGACAAAGAGAACTGATTGGTGGTTACCAGGGGAAAGGGGGGGTGGGGGAGGGCACAAAGGGTGAAGTGGTGCACCTACAACATGACCAACAATAATGTACAACTGAAATTTCACGAGGTTGTAAACTATCATAATCTTAATAAAAAGTAAAAATAAATAAATAAATAAAATAAAATACCCAAGAAAAAAATTTTTAAAAAGGCTAGTTTAACATAGCTATACCCTTACTCATTGAAAATTTGGTGCCAATGGAATGCATCTTCTTTTTTCATAGCGAAACTATGCAATCCTATTTTCAGTGGGTTATAATTTTATTTGGAAATAAATTGACCTATGAGTAGATAATTATTTTGATTCGACTTCATTTTATTTGACTTCTATTTAGCCAATTGGTTCATTTTTTGGCCTCCATGTTTTCTGTTATATAGAAAAAATCCTGCTTTGTGCTCTGATTTCAGTGATTACATAGAAATAAGGATTATAGAAATATCACGGCATTTAACATGATTGACATTTTTGATTCATGCAGGCCATGTCTAGAAACTCTAACATCTCTTAAAGGGTAAATTTTCTTTGTTACTCAAAATGCTTTGCTTACTTAATTGCAATTGTGTCTTCACAAATCTCTTTTAACATCAGGGACAGATATTGAGAACATATTCTGTCTTCTGTTATTCTTGTTATCACTAGCTGAGGCCATGAAAACTCAGACCAGTGACAGCCCATATGAGGAACTCACTGTTGCATTCCTTCAGCTAAAAGTCTTGCATTTTTATCCCATTCACTTAAAAACTACTTTTGTCTACTGTCTGATGACTATTGTGCTAGATGCTGGTGACCCAATTGCTGCTCCAGTATGCAAGCCCGGGTCTATAGGGCTCTAAATTTGGTGCCCAGAAGCCCTACATTCAACAGCACAATTCCTTTAGCAGGATTGTGATGTGATGCAGGGGAGTTTTGAGTAATTACACTGGTCTGGCAGCAGTGTTCAAAATGAATTAGTGAACGTCTGTAGCAGGTACCAGAGTTAAGAAGCTATTGTCCAGTTCGTGAGGGCACAGGTTCAGTGATATAAAATGAAATAATAATAATAACAATAATAATATATTTAAAGGATTTATTGGAGAATGTCATTTAATTACTATTTAGCTACCGCTACAACCCTATGAAGTAAATACAATTTATTTCCATTTTGTGGATGAAGAAATGGAGTTTCAGAGAATTGCAATAATTTTCCCAGATGGATGAATAATGGAGGCCAGATTCACATCTCAGACCCCAGAGCCTAGACTCCTAACATCTATACAACAAAATACTGCCTTATAAAAATAAAAGAAAAGTAAAACCACAAGCATACATGGAAGCCCTCTACACCTTTTCCTCTATTTCCCCCATGAAGATCAAGTGTCTCTGATTTTCTAGTCATCTAAGTAAAACCTAGAAAAATCAAACCTAGGAAAAATGATAATTACAAATCGAGTTGATCATCACGGCACACAACCTGCATGATCTTGGACAGATTACTTAATCATTCTGTGCCTTGTTTTCCATATCACTAAAATAGGAACAACAGTATGCCCCTCATAAGTTTGCTATAAGATTAAAGATTAATTGAAATACTACATATAAATTATACAGAATAGTGTCTGGCATATGGTGAGCGTTCAAATAACGTTAGCAATTATTATTATTAAATAGCTGTGGTTTGCTAATAATATAAAGGACTTTTGAAGTTCTAAAATTGACATGAATTATGCAGAAAACTCTGCAATGTTAAAAGAGCTATGGAAAATAGAAACTAATGGAAACATTGAATAACAAATACACTGAGTATGCTACTTAATCCTTTCACATAAGCCACTCAACAAAAGCACAGCTTCCAAAGAGCCATTCAGAAAGCAATGTATTTTGCTATTCCATAAACATATTTTTTAAGTTTCCTGTGAAGTCTCCAAATTATCTTCTTACCACTCAGAGTTTCTAAATAAGAGGTGCCTATGTAACAAGTCTAGATAGGTCACTTTTTAAAAACATTGGCAGAATCCTAGTGAGAATTTAGCATGTTTCAAAGTCTTAAAGGCCATCTATTCTGCAGTCTGTCACTGAATAAACTTTGAGCTCCATAAATTTTTTTCAAATTCCTGCAACAAAATTTGGAAAATAAATTTACCTTAAAAAAAGTGTTCCCTATTTGTGACCAATCTATGCTTTATTTTAAGGATTTTTATAAAGATCTGTGTTCCTAAGGAAGACAGCTCTCAGTTGTCACTGTTGTCCCTTTGTTAAATAAATGTATGTTCATTAGTTGACACTGGTTTTCAAATGAAAATCCAGCAGCTAATCCTTTTCTGATTAGTGAAGCAATGTCTCATATCAGGTCAGTGTTCAAAAACTGTACTAACAAGAATTGGAACTGGAACAGTCTTTGATCATTTTAAACATCTTTGTCTAGAACAACTACTCTTATGCAAGATTGTCTGTATTCATCTAGGTGTAAACATAAGCTAGAACTTCATATCTTATTATCATAATTTTCCTTAATTGCTGTGGTAACATGCTTTTAATGTAAAGGATAAATTAAAAAATTATTAGGACTTGATCATCTGGAGACAAAGGCAGAAGGAAACATGATTAAAATTTACGAACACATGAAAGACAGCAATAGAGTGAATTTAAATATATTAACTAAGTCCTGGTGTGTTGATGAACTGGGAGTGTCTATAGAAATTAAGAGAGATCCTATTTTTGTTTAAGATAGAAGGATAAGAATCTACAACTTAGATTTTCAAAGAATTTTAGCTTCTATGAGTGATCTAACCTATAGCCTCTTTCCTACCATGTGACCAAAGAGAGAGGGTTTGGTGGGAGAGCATTATTTCTGTCAAATAAAGGTATCCAGCCCTGTCTCAAATGAATGATAGATAATACTTATATAGCTCCTACTATGTAGCACTATTCTAAGTGCTTTACATATATAATTCATTTACTCCTCACAGTAACCTTATGAGGTAAGTACTATTATCATTCCATTTTATAGATGAGAAAACTGAGGTACAGAGCATTTAAGTGATTCTCCCCATGTTCACATATGCATGTGAAGAACTGGCTATTTTAGGTTACTCTTAGGAGTACGCTTTGAAGCTTTCAGCATTGTGCCTTCCTTGCAGTGCCAGCATCTGTGTGTTGAGAAAAGTTTATGTGTTCTCATGGTGATGGGGAAGAGGACACTCATATGTACATACTGTCTTCTAGCTTTTCACTAGTTTCTGATGTGGTGATCGATTGGTTTGGTTTCACCCCTGGGCATCAAAATGTCATCAGGTGCTGCAGTGCATAAATGATGTATTCCCAGGTCTGTTCTGCTGCTGCTCCCAGACAGGTTTATTTCAAGCATTGGTGATACCCAGCTGATGTTGCAATTTTGTGGCACTGGTAATGCCTTTGGATACCCAACCCCATATCTTATTCACAGTGTCTCAATATCAGGCAGGGTACAAAAGCATGTCTACTACTCCACTCGCCAGCAGCAAGATATCCACCTCAAAGCCTTCTCATGGGGTAACCTTGTCCCATGAAGTAACTTCTTAAAGAGGATGAGTAGGGTGAGTAGGCTGGAGTCTATGTCCCAGTTTTCTTACACAACCTTCTTTAGACCCATGGGACACTTGGAAATCCCTGCCATGACAACCTTCTCTCTATGGGAAAATCAAGGTGATTTTTTCTCTCTCTAGTCCTTACCTTCCTGTACTATCATCCAAGGTCCCCCTTCAGAAACTGTAGGTTCTATGGAATACTTTCCCTCACTTCCTGAACATTACATCTTCTTTCTTCTCAAAGTTGCATTTAACCTTTTCTGCTCAATGGCAATAATGATGGAAAAATAATGGATTACTGAAAAGAGAAGCACATTGGGAGTTACTTCAAAAATATTATCCTCATAAATGTGTATATAACACTTTATTAATATTGGTTACCTCATCAAAGTGTGAGGTGGAGAGGGACTGAGAGAGAAAAGAGGAGCATATTAAATTTTCTGTATAAAGCTTTATGTAGTTTGACCTGGTACAACAAACCTTGTACTTTTGTAATTTTTTAAGGTAAAAATTATTTTTAAAAAAAGAAACAAAAGGTAGAGAATAATTCATCAAGGCAAATGAAGAAATACTACTTAAAATATCAAGTAGAAAACTTTCAGAGTGCCCAGAAAGGCAGATACAGAATTAAAATATAGATTTACTAAAATAAAAATATTTTTCATATACTCACAGATAAAAACATCTGTAATGTATACCATAGGCTATGGCAGAACTAAGTAATAAGACTAGCTTTGAGATTAATAAACTTCTGTTAGTGCTGTTGTTAGAGATAAATTCTTGTCATGAAAGAACAGTCAGTTGAGTTTGGATGGCATTTGACAGTTTCATAAATAAATTTACTATATCTCATTCAAAAAATTTCAAGTGCCAGTTGCTAATTTCACCTTCAGATGTTGACTTAGAATATGAAAACAAATGTCCAAGAGATATAGTACGAAAGGTACCTGCACCAGAGCAGGCATTGATGTAGAACCAAAATCGGAAATTGTGGTATTTTGGCAGCAATGTGAAGAAAGAGTTTCAAATAGGAGAGAGTGATAAATATGTCAAATGCTCTTGATATTTCAAGAGATTTCTCAAGTTAAAAAATGTGGTGCTGAGAACTTCATCTCTAAAACTCAAGCAGAGTATCTTCAAGCAAAAACCCAAAGGAAAAGAAATCAAACAAAGCACTTTGGACTAAAATCCTAAAGAGAAACAATCATGAACCTGTGTCTACTTGGCCCAGACAATGATGATACCTTGATAAAATAGAACAGTTGGAACCACAACAACTCAGATACCTCACAGAATCATTCGGTTGGTCCCAACAGCAAAGTAAATCAATTTTTGGGAGGTTTCACCAATGATGTGAGCTTTGAAGACACCACGAGTTGAACCCTGTAATTTTTATAACAGAATGCACACTATACGGACCATATGTAACATCCCTTGGCCACAAAGACACCAAAGACATGTAAATGGATTCTTAAATAACTGTAATGGTTTCCAGGCTTCCGATCAAATATGTTTTCATAAGAACAAGTTGTAGCTTGATTTTACGCTACATATTTTACTATACAGAGACAGCCAATATGTGTTTAAATAAAGATTCAGAGCACTCATTAAAGAATCATTACAGTGAAGAAGGGAAGGAAAAGCATTAAAGAAAATGAAGAAATAGGGAGGGAAGGAGGACTTAGTTTCTTCCAAATGAGTTCTACTTGTATTAGTGGTTGTCTAGTTAGTCAGTCAAATATCCACCCTGTCATCCTGCTCCGTTTTTTTTTAAGTCTCACCAATAGGAATCATAGGCTGCAACTAATATAGCTCTTCCAGTAACTGTTAAAATTCTTCATTTACATGATCATCCAACGAGTATTATAAAACTATAATAATTTAAGAAGTCGTATCACAGAAAAGAATGGCAATGATATACACTGCAAGGCTAAACATATTTGGGGACCCTAAAAGAGCAGCATTCTTCATGTAAAAGAGTGCCTCTTTTATGTCTCCTTCTATTCTGCCTGTAGAATCTAGTATCTTATTCTGAATCTAAAATGTAACTACTAGCTGAGTGGGACTGCTTATATGTGGGAATTTCAGTCCTTCTTATGAGGAATTCTACTTCTCAGGTCTTTAGGAAAATCTGAAATCAAATCCTCCCTTGGACTAAAACAGTCAGGCCCTTACTCTATCTTCCACCCTGGACACAGCTGGTGGGGAAAGGGTATGCAGGTTCATTGCAGTCAGAGTTGGAGTGGCAGGCAATACATATAGCATTAATCTCTGTGGAAGTTCCTATCAGTGAATTCAAATGGCTTATTTTGATTTACCAATAGAGAATTTCAGGGTCAAATTGGCAGCTTCATGAGGATCAATCAGCAGAAAATGTTGAAAGGTAGCCAGAAGATCGAGACAATTTCAATGAAGGACAGCTCTGCCTAGCCCTAGAAGAGGTCATCTTGATGTGAGAAATGGAGTTTCTCTCAAAGCCTGAAGCAAATTAACCATTTACTAAAACCATATGCCTTTTACCAAAAATTAAATGCATAAAAGGCATTCCTTATACCCTACTACCTATCCTCATCCTAACCTAAATGGACCTATCCTCAGAGGACTTCAGAGAAGCTCTTGTCACCTCGATCAGTATTCCAGGAGTTGTCAGGAAGCCAGTAGGGGGCGTCATTCTGCACTCTTCGGCCAAGGATGCAGACGGAGACCTGCTGGTCCATTGGTATTGAAAGAAATCAGCATGTTCAGAGAAAGCTTCCTCTAATCTGGCCCTTCTTATAGATCTCAATCATGATCTCATTTGAAGGTACAATTGTAGGGTCTATAACTGTAGTGTTTGTCTTTTCAATAGGAAGAGATGAAGTCAGTCTCACAGGTCTTTCTGCACTTAGAAGTATCTCCTTCTCCACTTGGGCACAGGAACCGCTGACATGGTGCTCATAAGGAAGCAGAAGGGAGAATAGAGTTTGCTGCTCATAGAGGCTAGCAGAGACCAGAGTCATCAGGTTCCAGAGGCAAGCCCACATTGCAGCCCTCCCCATGCTCCAGGCTGCAACAAGTGAGCAGGTGTTCAATTGGCATCTTCACACTGGCATTCTACTTGTTGTTAATGCAGACACTGTCAGAAATGGCTTTCTCACACCAAACTACCAGTGAAAAACATAGGAGCCCTGGTCTCTAGTTGGTCACAACTCTTTCACATCAGGCCATTTGGCAGTCCTTTCAGGGTATCAGACAGATTTCAGGCAGACCTGCTTACTCAGCAAACCAACCTCTGAGGGAATTTGGGTCCTTCCAGGTATGAACAGTTCAGCCTTTTCAGATGGCTCATGTACATTGTAAAATCTCTGACTGCTCTGCCAGACCAGGTCGTGGCAAACTTGCTAATGTAATTCATCCACTTTTTCTGAAAGAGAAATGACTAAGGGTACTTTCTACACACTGATCAGTACAGAGTAAGGTAGAACATAGTGAGGAAATTGGACCCTAAATTTACTGGAATCACAGAATCCCTGAACCTGCAGAAGTATCCCAATTGCTGTCCCCACTGCCACTATGGCCCCAGAACTCTGGTTTAAAGATAAAACTCCAATTTAATGTCAAATATTTCAAGACATTTAATTCAACAAATATTTATTGAACATATACAAGGTATGAGGCATTGTTTTAACACAGGTTGACAAAAAACATTGAGCTCCTAACACCAAAGAATTTGGGGAGACCTATAATTATGTATGCCGCTATAATACAAAGTAATAAGTACTAAGAGGAAGTAATCACAGGGCCCTCTGGAAGCATACGGCAAAGGCAACAAGCTAGGCCAGGAGTCACATGTAAGGCTTTCTGAGGCATCTAAACCCAGATTTGAAGGGCAAGTAGGAAAGACAGGAATGATAATGGGACTTTTAAATGTTAATGCCTTTATCCTGTACGTGTGATTGTCTACATTAACTTTAGCATGATATTTGAGGTCTAGTTTTACACTTATCAAAAAAAACTTTTAGTGTTTTTTATTACTACAAAATGGTACATGCTTACACTGAAAGAAAATAGAAAATATGTATATGCAATAAGCATAAAATACAAATCACCCATTACCCCACAACCCTAGATAATCTATCATCACCTTGGGAAGATAACTACTTCCAAATCCTTTTTCTTATGCATATACATTAGTCTGAGTTTTTAACAACAAAAAATTTATCATGCTGGTCATTTTGTCCTGTAATATGTTCTTTAATTTTCGTTTAATAGATAATGAACATCTTTACATATCATTTAATATTCTTTTATGAGCTTTTCTTTTTAAAAATACCAGTAGTAGCAACAAGAGAAAATTTAATACAAAGAGGTTTTGGATTTTCTTTTGCTTTGGGGAGTGTTCTAAAAGGAAATGGTGGGGTAGATAAGCATACATTGAGAGATTCTTTGTCTGGCTTGCTGTTGTCCCTTCTTTCTTTTTGTCCTCTCTTTTTAAATCTGGATAAATAAGGAGGAGAGAATAAAGCTACCAGTGCAAAGCAATGAATTTTGATTTTTTCTTATTTGTTTTCTTATTAAATATCCAAGTGTAAGGAGAAGCATATCTAGGAACTAGGAAGCTATTTAAAAACAGATAAGGCACATAGGTGAAATTAGAATAGTTTAATACAGTAACATAGGTTTCTTTTAGTTGAAACCAAAAGTGATAGAGAAAAGGTGGTCTCCTTACAATCTTTTTAAATTTAAGTTGAGGAAAGATGGAAATAAGGTTCCCATTTCTTTTCTTATCTCCAAAAAACTGAGATAATAACACTTTTCCTATCTAACTCATAGCATTGTTGTGAATCTCAATTAAAATTATGTATGTGAATGTGCTTTTTTAAACTGCAAAATCCTATACAAATTTTAAAATATATTTTTCCTTCCCACCCACCCACCTGCCTTGCCTTCCTTCCTTTTTTAATTCCTGCCTCATAAAGAAGTGCACTTTAAGCTGTGTATGTATAAGTAGCATAAATGCAGGAGTAATTAGGTAGCTATCAAGGAATTATAGAGAAATGTAGCTCTCTGGGTATTTTAAGAAATTACTACAGAATTTGCAAAATCAGAGTATCCTGTGGTAAGAATCTTAAACAGAAGATAGATAGACAGATAGATTGATGATAGAGACATGGATATACTTAAGATTAGAGGGCCAAAATGGTACTGATGAAAATGCTATTGAGGGAAGGGGATCCAAGATGGCAGCATAGGAAGATCCTGAATTCACCTCCCCCTACAGACGCGCCAAATCTACAGCTACATATGGATCATTTCCCTCTGAAAAATAAAACTAGGTGAAGTGCTCCTCCACAACCAAGGAGAAAAGGACCAAATCGAGGCAGATAGGAGAGGCAGAGACAAGTTCTCACCAAAATCCCACCCCCAGCACAGGGACACACAATAGGGAGGGATCTCACCAGTCCAGCACTTCTCCCAGAGAATCAAGGGGTTGGTGCCCTACAACAGGCACTTCAACCCTTGGGATCTGTACTAGAGAAACAAGCCTCCAAAGTGTCTAGCTGAGAAAAACAACAGAGCTGATGCCAAGAAACCAAAAGTGTTATAGGAAACTGAGATTCTCCTTTTACAGGGCTTACATGTGGTCTCACTCACCCCAGGACCCAGTGCAAAAGTAGCAGTTTGAAAAATGCCTAGTCTATATCTGAAAGAGATTCAGTGGCTAATTTAAAAACATCTGATGAAGGGGCAGGGGACAGTTGAAACTCTCTGTGGAGATGGAGGCATTGGTGGACATCATTTTTGCACTCTCTGCCTACCTAGCTACCACAAGCAGGTGAGCTTAGTTGTGGCACCCTCCCACTGCCTTGGTAAGACAGGCAGGGGTAAGTGGGCATGGCACTAACATGATGCCTTGCTGAAACTGAAAAGCATAGGCAGTTGCAGCATTCTCTCACTCCCTGGCTGGGACAGGAGAACATGAATGGTCACAGCATTCCTCTGCTCCCTTGCTAAAGTCCATGAGCATGGGCGATTGTGACACTTCCCTGCTACTTGTCTGTGGTTGGCAAGTATGACTGGTCACTGCATTCTCCCACTCCCTTCCTAAAACCAATGATCACTCACAGACAAGGCACCCTCTTGCTGCATTGCTGGAGCTCACTGGCACACACACTCAAAGCATTTTCCTGCTCCCTTTCTAAAGCTGGCAAATGTTCCCTGCCCCAGACTCTTCAGCTGATAAAGCCAGTGGGCACTTGCAATCCACATAGGGGATGCCCCTTGATCCCTTGGTCCTGGTGGCTAAGGTGGCCCACATTCCTGAGCCCCTCAGGATTGTAGCAATCATAAAGACTGTTTCTGGAAGGCCACAACCCCCAGGGCATTTCACAGACAGCAGACTGAAATGCATCTACTGCCTTCTTGTGAAAAAGGTCTATTTACTTATCCTGGAACCTCAGCTTGAGGGACAAGCTCCAGGTTTCCCACACATCGATGGGCTACAGAAGCTCCCAGGGAATGTAAGCAGTGCAACACCATGTCTGTGCACCCCCTTAGCTTCACTAGAGCTCAACAAGATCTCCCAGAAAGGAGCTAATACTTTCATCTGGAGTCCCAATCTTTCCAACTGTCAACCAGGGCATAGCTCCAGAACTCTTAGTCTAGGGGCCGGCACAGTTTATGATTGTGGCCACACAAGACTGTACATATTAGCATACTTGAAGAGTTGCTGCCTGAGGATTTGGCTTCCAATCAGCCTGAAACTAAGTGCTGAGAATCCACCCCTTGAAACACTGACAGATCTTGGCACACCCTTAACAGTGGGGAGCTATCAAGTCCCCACACTGAAAATGTGACATTTCAGACAATCGTAAAGATTCAAGAGACAGCCGAGAACTAGGGCAAGATTGAATGAAATATTTTATCACCTATACCAGGCCACTCCTTCAAGACTGAGAGAGTCAGCTATTTCATTTAATGCACAGAAACAAACACAGAGAAGCAAGCAAAATGAGGAAATAGAGAAATATTTTCCAAATGAAAGGACAAGACAAAATCTCAGAAAAATATTTTAATGATACAAAGATAAGTATTCTACCTGATACAGAATTCGAAGTAATGATCATAAAGATCCTACTGAACTCAGGAGAAGAATGGATAAACAGAGAAAACTACAAAAAAGAGGTAGAAAATATAAGAAAGTACCAAACAGAAGTCACAGATCTTAAGAATACAGTAACAGAACTAAAAAATCCACTAGGGGAGTTCAATAGCAGACTGGATGAAACAGAAGAATGGATCAGCAAGCTGGAAGACAAAGCAATGAAACTCATCCAGATGAAGCAGCAAAAAAAAAAAAAAAGAGAATTTTTAAAAATGAAGATAACTTAAGAGACCTATGGGACAACATCAAGCAGAATAATATTTGAATTATAGGGGTCCTAGAAGGAGAAGATAGAGAGAAAGGAGCATAAAAATGTATTTAAAGAAATAATGGCTGAAAACTTCCCTAACCTGGAGAAGGAAACAGTCATCCACGTTCAGGAATCTCAGAGAGTTCCAAAGAAGATGGACCCAAGGAGATCCACACTAAGATAGATTATAATTAAAATTTCAAAATTTAAAGCTGAAGAGAAAATTTTAAAAGTAGCAAGAAAAAAACAATTTGTTATATAAGAGGGAAAGCCCACAAGACTATCAGCAAATTTTTCAGCAGAAACTTTGCAGGCCAGAAAGCAGATGTTGCTATACTTACGTCAGGCAAATTAGATTTCATGATAACAAAGAATGAGAGACACAGAGGGGCAGCATATAACGATAAATGGAACACTCCACCAAGAAGGCATAACATATAAATATATGTGCACCCAACACAGAAGCACCAAAGGATATAAAGCAACTATTAACAAATCTAAAAAGAGACATTAAAAACAAAACAATAATAGTAGAGGACCTTAACACTCCCCTTACATCAATGGATAAATCTTCCAGACAGAAAATCAACAAGGAAATAGAGGAAATAAATGAAAAACTAGAACTGATGGACTTAATAGATATATATAGAACACTCCATCCCAAAACAGCAGAATACACAATTTTCTCAAGTGCACACAGAACATTCTCAAAGATAGACCATTTGTTGGGAAACAAGGCAAGCCTCAATAAATTTAGGAAGATTAAGATCATATCAAGCATCTTTTCTGACCATAATGCTATGAAACTAGAAATAAACTACAAGAAAAAAACTGGGAAAGTGACAAATATGAGCAGACTAAACAATGTGCTACTGAAGAACAAATAGATCATTGGAGAAATTAAAGCAGAAATCCAAAAATATCTGGAGACAAATGAAAATGAAAATACACCATACCAACTCATAAGGGATGCAGCAAAAGTGGTCCTAAGAGGGAAATTGGTAGCAATACAGGTCCACTTCAACAAAAAAGAAAAATCTCCAATACGCATTATTAAACTACATCTAACAGAATTAGAAAAAGAAGAGCAAAAAAGGTCAAAGCCAGCAGAAGGAGATAAATAATAAAAATTAGAGAAGAAATCAATGAAATCGAAACCAAAAACGGATTAATGAAACTAAGTGCTAGTTCTTTGAGTAGATAAAATTGACAAACGTGTACCCAGACTCACTAGGAAAAAATGAGAGAAGTCTCAAATAAATAAAATTGGAAATGAAAGAGGAGAAATTACAACAGACACCACAGAAATACAAAAGGTTATAAGAGAATACTGTGAAAAACTATATGCCAACAAGCTGGAAAATCTAGAAGAAATGGATAAGTTCTTAGACTTATGCAAACCTCCCAAAACTGAACCAAGGAGAAATGGAGAATCTGAATAGACCAGTCACAAATAAAGAGACTGAAACAATAATCAAAAATCTACCAAAAAATTAAAGTCCAGGACCAGATGGCTTCTCTGGAGAATTCTACCAAATATTCAAAGAAGATTTAACGCCTATCTTTCTCAAACTGTTCCAAAAAATTGAAGAAGGTGGAGCACTTCCTAACACATTTTATGAGGCCAACATCACCCTGATCCCAAAGCCAGACAAGGACAACACAAAGAAGGAAAATTACAGGCCAATATCACTGATGAACATAGATGCAAAAACTCCCAAAAAACATTATCAAAACAAATCCAATAATACATTAAAAGGATCATACACTATGATCAAGTGGGATTTTTCCAGACATGTAAGGATGGTTCAGGATTTATAAATCAATCAACATGATACACCAAATTAACAAAATGAAAAATAAAAATTATATGATCACCTCAATGGATGCAGAAAAATTATTTAATAAAACTCAACATCCATTTATTTAAAAACCTCTCAAGAAAGTAGATGTGGAGGGGATGTACCTCAACAGGATAAAGACCATATGTGGCACGCTCACAGCTAACATCATACTCAACAGCGGAAAGCTGAAAGCTTTTTTTCTAAGATCAAGAACAGGGCAAGGATGCCCACACTCTCAAGCTTTATTCAACATAGTATTGGAAGTCCTATCCACAGCAATTAGGCAAGAAAAAGAAATAAAAGTCATCCAAATTGGAAAGGAAGAAGTAAAACTATCACTATTTGAAGATGCCATGATACTATATAGAGAAAATCCTAAAGACTCCACCAAAAAGTGGTAGAACTAATAAATGAATTCAGCAAAGTTGCAGAGTATAAAATTAATATACATAAATCTGTTGTTTCCGTGTGGTAATAACAAACTATCAGAAAGAGAAATCAAGGAAACAATCCCATTTACAATTGCATCAAAAAGAATAAAATACCTGGGGAATGAATTTAACCAAGGAGGTGAAAGACTTATATGCTGAATATTATATAAGACATTGATAAAAGAAATTGAAGAAGATAGAAATAAAAGGAAAAATATTCTATGCTCATATATTGGAAGATTTCATATTGTTAAAATGTCCATATTACCCAAAGCAATCTACAGATTCAATAAAATCTCTATCAAAATACCAATGGCATTTTTTCACAGAACTAGAACAAATATTTCTAAAAGTTATATGGAATCACAAAAGACCCCACATAGCCAAAGTAATCTTGAGAAAGAAGAACAAAGCTGAAAGTATCATTCTCCTTGGTTTCAAAATATACTGCAAAGCTATAGTAATCAAAACAGTATGGCACTGGCATAAAAACAGACACATAGATCAATGGAGTAGAATAGAGAATCTGGAAATAAACTCATGCATATATGGTCAATTAGTTTACAACAAAAGAGGCAAGAATATATAATAGGGAAAAGACAATCTTTTCAATAAATAGTGTTAGGAAAACTGGACAGCTACATGCAAAAGAATGAAAGTGGGCTACTATCTTACACCATACACAAAAACTAATTCAAAACAGATTAAATAAATTTAGTCTTTTTTCTGTTAATGTTGAATCAGTTACCTTCTTCAACTTCTTTGCAAATAAAGATCCATATAATATAGGGTTGTGACATATAATCTAAAACCCAATTTTCAGTGAAAAGGAAACAATAGAAGAGACCTAATGCTAGAGAAACTTTAGAGACAGAAATAAAAAAAAAAGAGAAAAAAAACAAAATAAATTAAAGACTTGAATGTAAGATCTGAAACCATAAAACTCCTCGAAGAAAATACAGGCAGTAACCTCCTTGACATTTATCGTAGTGATTTTTTTTTTTTTTGGATTTGACTCAGAAGGCAAGAGCAACAAGAGCGAAAAGAAACAAATGAGACTACATCAAACTAAAAAGTTTCTTCACAGCTAGGGAAACCATCAACAAAATGAAAATGCAACCTACTGAATGGGAAAATATTTGCAAATCATATATCCCATCAAGGGTTAATGTCCAAAATATATAAAGAATTCGGTCAATACTAAAAAAACAAATAATCTTATTAAAAAATGGGCAGAGGATCTGAATAGATATTTTTTTTCAAAAAAGACATACAGATGGCCAACAGGCACATGAAAAGATGCTCAAGATCACTAATCATCAGGGAAGTGCAAATCAAAACCACAATGAGATATGACCTTACACCCGTCAGAATGGCTATTATCAAAAACACAAGAAATAAGTGTTGGTGAAGATGTTGAGAAAAGGAAACCCTCATGCACTGTTGGGAAGAATATAAATTGATATAGCCACTATGGAAAATATTATGGAGGCTCCTCAAAAAATTAAATATAGAACTACCACACGATCCAGCAATTCCACTTCTGGGTATCTACCTGAAACAAATGAAAACACTAATTCAAAAAGAAATATGCAGCCCTATATTCATTACAGCATTATTTAGAATAGCCAAGATATGGAAACAACCTAAGTGTCCATCAATAGATGAATGGATAAAGGAAATGTGGTATATATATACAGTGGAATACTACTCAGCCATATAAAAGAATGAAATCTTGCCATTTGTGACAACGTGGAGGGGCCTTGTGGGTACTATGCTAAGTGAAATAAGTCATAAAGAGAAAGACAAATAGTATATGATTTCACTTAAATGTGAGATCTAAAAAATAAAACAAGGAAAACAAAACAAACCCCAGACTCATAGATATAGAGAACAGATTGGTGGTTGCCAGAGGGTAGAAGGATTAAGAGGGGCAAAGTTGGCGAAGGGAATCAAGAAGTAAAAACTCCCAGTTATAAAGTAACTAAGTCTTGGGGATATAATGTACAACATGCTGAATATAGTTAATAATATTGTATTTGCTGGGGTCCCGCCCCGGCTGAGTCCAGGTTCCTGAGGGATGGACGACGTCGGCGCAAAACTGGGGGAAAAATAAAGGGGACATGAGACTTGGGTTGGTGTTAGCAAGTCCGACTTTACTGTGCACAAGTGTCGTTTATATATTTTTCAGGATTAGTACAGAAATGGTTCTACAAATATTCTCAGAGAGATAAGGAAGTAAAAAAATCGAGCACAAGAATATTTATTAGCATTCCATTCTATACAGCATAAGGTTAATGGTAGTCTTCTCCGCAATTAACTAGTGTTTGTTGTCTCTAAGCTAAAGGAGATAGGTACCTAGGCGTCTGTTGTAATTCATGGTAAAGTTAAATCAAAGAGAGAAGGTCCAGGCCTCCGGACAGGACAGCAGTCCGTCTGGTTACATCCTGGTGGAGCCATCCCTGCCTCCCTCAATCATTTACGCCATTAGTGTAGATGGTTAATGGGAACAAAAGGCGACTCCAGGGTGTCTTATCCCCAGGGCTATCTGCATTCTCAGCGGGCAGTTAAACATCTTTACTTTTTCGCGCCCTTTAAGGGGTGGAAGCATTCCTTTGTCTTTTAGATTGTAGAGCTAACAGTCCCTTAAATACACTGCCGGAGAAAGTATCATTTTGTTAGTAAAGTAAAGGGCTGAAAAGCTAAGCTAAAGTATATATCTTCAAGAATGAAAAACAGAAATAAGTATAGACAACCTTGCTAGAAAGCACGCATATAATTCAGAAAATATCAGGGGTGTCGGCCAGCCATTCTTCACCGAGGGGCATCCCTGCACCCCTCGGCCCTTCTACTCATCAATTATTTATTATTTATTGCTTTTAGGAGAAAACCTCTATAACATTTTAACAGAAAGCAGAAGGTCAAGAATAATATATAGATACTTCTTGATCATCCAATTAACCAGCAAACTTAGAAGGACGATGCATATATATTTAGACAAAGAACTGGAGGGAGAAGGAAACATTAACCAGATAGAGGCCATAAACCTAATTCGACATCTTATCTGGGCAGGATTCCTTTCTGATTGTCTCAAATGGGACTGTGTGCTCCTCCATTAATTAACTGAAAAATATCTTGAAAGTTACCTGCAGGTGGTCACCTTCTCTTACTATATCTAATTTTCCCGGGAGGTAGTGCCTCCCAAGCAGCCACCCAAAGGAGTGAAAACTGGAGGTTAAGAAAGGAAAAGGAATGAAGGGCAATTAGAAGCAGCACAGGTTTCAGAACTATATGAGGGGCTGGCCGGTTATTCTTCACCAAGGGGCGACCCTGCACCCCTAGGCGTTAATCGGCTGGACCCTGTCAAACAGCCAATCAAATGATGTAGCCCCGGCTCCCAGCAGTATTAACTTTGTATGGTGACAGATGGTAACTCGACATTGTGGTGATCATTTCAAAATGTATGCAAATTTCAAATCACTATGTTGTACACCTGGAGCTAACGTAATATTGTATGTCAACTATACTTCAATAAAAACGGTATTGATAAAATATGATAAATATATTTCTGAGGAAGAGAAGTAGAGAATCTAGGAAAAGTCACTAATCAAGACTTTTAAGATGAATGGAGGTGACTCAGGGCTAGTACATGTGAAGAGAAGGAAGTAACAGAGATGCAGAAGTTGCTGCCATGCGTCTGTTTATCTCCATCTTAATACAGACAGTCCCCAACTTAACAATGGTTTGACTTACAATTTTTCGACTTTACAGTGATGTGAAAGCCATATGCATTCAGTAGAAATTGTACTTGAATTTTGAATTTTGATCTTTTCCTGGGCTAGCAACCTAGAGTACAACACTCTCTCATGATGCTTGGCAGCGACAGTAAGCCACAGCTCCCAGTCAATCATGAGGCAATCACAAGGGTAAACAATTAATAGCCAGTATGTTTCTAGCACTTAATGTGTGCAGGGAACACTGCCAAGCTTTTCTGTGAATTGCCTCCTAATGACAACCTTATGAGGCGGGTAGTATTGCTATCCCCATTTTGCAGATGAAGAAACTTAAAGAGAATAAGAAACACTTCAAGGTCATATAGCTAGTAAGTGACAGGATCAGAATTTGAACCCAGGCAGTCTGTGTTGCTCTTAAGCTTAGTCCGGGACTCGTCAGCTCAGTTCTAAAAGTGACTTTCTGACACCGATCCTTCTTGCCTGAAATCTCCCAGATGACTTTCCCTGAATACCCTTTCATCATATCACTTACCTGAAGGATCTTCTTACTTGTATCAGGACTAACCTCTGCCAGCTGTTAAATCCACCCACTCCAGGGGCCTACTCTGCATCTCTCACCATGTTTCCTACTTCTCTGACCCATACTCTGTCCCACTGGAGCAAGGTCTTTGAAAAAGAAACTGTTCACAGTATCAAAGTGGTCAGAGTCAATTGAATCATTTTAGTTATAAGATTTAATCCCTCAGTTTTTTTCCACCTCAAACAGACCAAACTACCGGCAAATTCACAGAAATTTTGAAATTTCCTTCTTTTTTAAGTTACTTTCAATTAAACCTGGCAAATATTTCCTGAGTATCTGTTACATGCATATATCAAGCTGTTTGCTCGGAATCCAAAGATGAATCCATAGATTCCAGAGGTAGAGGAATTTACAATGTTGATGAGGGGACAAATATGAACTATAATGGTAAGAAAAAAGATCAACCACTTAAAAAAGGTATTTTAATAATGAACATAATTTTTAAGTTAGAGGCATTTTTTCCTTCTTCTAGTCTAGGGAGTAATGGAGACTTAGGAGAGATTATTTTTGGATCTTTTTCACTGTTAATTTATTTTGATTGATGTATTTGCCATCAGTAAAACCTATAACATTTTGTGGAAGATAAACAAATACATGGACAAAGAGAACAGATTAGTGGTTACCAGAGGGAAAGGAGGTTGGGGGGTGGGCATAAGGGGCAAAGGGACACATATATATGGTGACTTACAAGAATGTATAATTGAAATTTCACAATGTTATAAACTATTATGACATCAATAAAAAACTGTAACATATTAGAGTCAGTTGTAGTTAAGAAGTATGCATTCTTTTTTTGGGGGGGGGGGGAGTTTAGACCTGAACTAACATCTGCCACCAATCCTCCTCTTTTTGCTGAGGAAGATTAAGCCTGAACTAATGTCCGTGCCAATCTTCCTCTCCTTTATAGAGGAAGGAGGACGCCTGCCACAGCACGGCTTGATAAGTGGTGTGTAGGTCCACATCTGGGATCCATACTGGGGAACCCTGGGCCACAGAAGCAGAGAGTGTGAACTTAACAGCTACACCACCAGGCTGACCCCAAGAAATATGCATTCTTAAAGAAATTATTTAACAAAATCTGGTTTTAAAATCAATATGGCCTCAAATGAAGAATATCTGCCATTTGTCATGATGCATAGACGTGGATATACTATGTCTTCATAGGAGATAGACTTTTTGAGAAATGGTTAAAATGCACTCCTACATAGTTTACTCTAAATATCAATGCTATGGCGGCATCTTTCTCATCCACGTGAAGACTTTAGGTGTTGCATTTAAATGCATGTGATTGCATTCTTTTCTTTCAATAAACAGATTGAAACAATAATAATCCTTTATATTATTACATTGGAATCATATCTGAAAACCAAATTGGTTCTTTCTCCAGGATGATAAGCTTATCTGTATTTGTCACTATCCCTGGTCTCTAAAAAATAACTGCATCACTGTTCATATGCAAATTTACAATACAGACCCTTTGAGACTCAGAGATGAAATTATCCTTAACTTTCCTCTGTCTGCATTATTATCACCATACTTGTGAGAGATTAGCTGGAAAGATTTATGATAATTTAAAAAATATATATGTGCAAATTAACTCCATTTAATCTTTTTTTCAAATTTCATCAGCTCTTTCTCAATTCATTTTGAAAATGAACATTCTGAAAATGATATTCTCATGAGAAGCATCACAATTGACTAGATTAATAATAATACATTTATTGCTGCCTTTTTTAATTTTATTAATATAAAGTGAAAAATCAGGCAACTACTAATAAAATTGTTACTATTTCTAATCCTCCTGAAATGTGAGGACTACAAACAGA
The DNA here is from genome assembly GCF_021613505.1 of Equus quagga. NCBI lineage: Eukaryota > Metazoa > Chordata > Mammalia > Perissodactyla > Equidae > Equus > Equus quagga. The sequence goes on from NC_060276.1 coordinate 54,549,147, forward strand.
CTTTGCTGGGAAAAGTACATATTGAGTATTTCTCAAACCATCACTAGAATTTGTTTTTATATGACAGATTTTCAAATTTTAATTAGAACATAAAACATAAAATGTTTCTAAATGTGTAATTAGAATAAATATGATGCTCTTTTATTTTTTGTAAATGTGGTGTCATTATTAGATGCTATCTCAATGATAAGAAAGGAGACAATATTATTCCTTCTCACTTTGAATATAACGATCACTTAAGATAGGTGCATATCTGTTAGATAAAATTACTCAACAGCATAACTGGGGTGAAATGGTCACAGCGGAGAGGAAATGCTGATTATGGGAGTAGAACACGGCAATCACAGGAGATATAAACATAAAATAGGTAGATTTAGCATGGCTTGGACATGTAATGGAATACCGAAATATAAAATTCAAATATATATATGTAAATTAAGAAAATCTTTAAGGATATTGGAGTAAGATGTTTTCTAGAAAAGGTGAGTGACAAGGATAAAATACTGTGGGCTCCAATGGGAGACAAAAGGATCAAAAAAATTAAATTTGAGAATAATCTCATGAATTTCAAAAGTACTATTTTCACTATGTATTTCTGTTTTTGTCTTGTTCTTCTGACACTATCCTTTAATCCTTTCTTTCCAATCAACCAATTCCATACAGATGTGAGAATATAGCAATATAGTTTTGAAAAAATTGGCCTATATGAGTTTATCTTCAAGGTTCTCTCAACTGCAGAATATAATGTCACTTGTTCAGCACTCCAGATAGGCAGTTGTACAGTTACATGGGGCCTATAGAAGGAGGGGAAGTTCAATAGTCAAAGCCCACTTGTAGCTTTTGAACCTTGACATCAAGTGAAGCTTTGTGAATGCTCAGTGCAACTTTTGGTGCTGGCCAAAATCATCTAGCATTATGATAGAAATAGAATCTTATGATTTTCAAAGATCTCAAGTAATATTCTAGTATAGATATAGATAGTATCATAAAATTCATTTATTCTCTAGACCAGGGATTGACAAACTACAGTCAGGGGTCCAAACCAGCCCACTACTTGATTTTTAAATGTTTTTTTTTTTTCACTACCACCATGTCCATTTGTTTTGTATCATGTATGACTGCTTTCATACTCCAGTAACGGAGTTGAGTCATTGCAACAGAGACTGTACAGCTACTAAAGCCAAAAATGTTTATTATTTAGCTCTTTACAAAAAAAAAAGGCTAACTCTTGTTCTCTACATTAGCACAACAGTTTTATGAACTGCTTAGTATATAAATTAGAATAAAATCTGGTGAAGGGGACAGCCCAGTGGCATAGTGGTTAAGTTTGTGTGCTCTGCTTCGGCGGCCTAGGGTTTACATGTTCAGATCCTGGTTGCAGACCTTGCACAGCTCATAGTCACACTGTGGTGGCATCCCATGTAAAATAGAGAAAGATGAGCACAGATGTTAGCTTAGTGACAATCTTCCTCAGCAAGAAGAGGAAGATTGGCAACAGATGTTAGCTCAGGGAAAATCTTCCTTACCAAAAACAAAAAAAAAATTCTGGTGAAACTGAGGCTACAATAAATAGTATATATGTAATAAAGTTGGCTTAGAAAAGAGTTTTAATATTTTATTCATCTAGCAAAAGTGATTTCCACAGCATCAGTGTACTACTTGGCCTTGAAAGTTTGTAGGAATTCAAATAGGTTTACTCATATATTATAAGAATTAGTGACATTTGGTAAACCCTTCAAATTTTTAATATGACCTATCAAGAGTTTGGCTCATTTGGAGAGGTTAAAATGTTTCCATTTATATTATTTACAGATGAAGTAATTTTCTTATATGGAGAATACACCTGAGAAACAGTACATAATTATTTCCATTACCTCACTCTTTTCCCCCACACAGCACTCACTCCTCACCACTCACTCATTACCCCTGTGGCTTCCAAAACTAAGATTCACTGAAACAATTCTTGATAAGTTCAAGTTCACTGACAACCTCCAGATCATTCTATTCAGTGGATATAACTCAGTCTTCACTTTACTAACCAGTCAACAGCATTCACTGCTATTCACTAACCCTTCTCCTTTGAATACTCTTTTAGAGTCAGTAACATTCTCTTGATTTCTCCCCTACCTCTCCACCCACTCTTTATCTGGCTCCTTTGAAAGCTTTATCTAACAATTAATTGTTAAAATTCTTCAATTCTTGCCTAGAAGGTTCCTCCATTGTCACGCTTCATTCACCACTTACCTGAAAATGCTTCAAAATTTGTTTCTCCAGTACAGGCTATTTATCTGAGCCACAGACCCTTAAATCCAACTGCTTACCTAATATCTTTTCTTGGATACTTTAAAGGGTTCTCAAGCTTGTGTCCAACACTAGGCACATGATCTTCTCCTCAAACATTTTCTTCTTATATGTCATTATATTGTATCACCTTCTATTCAAGTGCACAAGACAGAAGCCGTGGAGTCATCCTTGACACTGCACTCTTTCATACTCCATAACCCAATATATCTCCAGGTTTGGTTGACTTTTATCCCCCAAACATTTGTTGACCCCAAAGGTATAGCATAAGAGTGTAGTCGCTGGTGTATTCAGACGCTGGATAGGTGCCAATTGGAGAAATTTTCAATTTCAATTTTGCATAGTCACTGGTTTTAAATTTGTTCAATATTAAATGAATAAAAGTACAGATTTTGTTAATATTTCATGTATTGCCAAGAAAGGTCAAACGTGGCATAGGAAGAAAGGGCTCAAGTATTTAACCATCACCCTTGGGAGCCACTAGTCCTTCCTGCTACATTGTTTGAATCCATCCACTTTTAAGCACCTCCACCATAATCTCTCACCTGAATCAATGCAACCCCATAACTGGTCTCCTTGCCTCCACTCAGGCCGTTCTCTAAAGAATGCTGTCATAATGCAAATCTAATCATGTTACCTCTCACTCCAAGAAAAAAAGTTCTTTAGTGGTTTCTCATTACTCTTGGTGTATAAATAAAACTCTTTACCATGTACTACAAGATCTTCTATGATATTATTTTTATCTCCTTCCTCAGCTTTATCTGCCAATATACACCACTTGTTTTCTCCACTACAAGAACACTGATCTTCTTTAGGGCTCACATATTCACCACACTACCGCCCAGTATGGGACATTTACACAAGTTTTCCTCTGGTTTGAATGCTTTTCCTTTCCCCCTTCATTCTTGAGACGTTCTCTCATAGATTACTTTTTTAGGGAAGCTTTTGTGGCCACTCTTTGTTACATCCAATCCCTTTTTTATAGATTCTCGTAACATTTTATGCCTCTCCTCTTTTGTACTCACCACAATTACAATTTCGTGTTCATTCACCAAGTTACATTCTTACAGTTTACTGTGAAGTCTATGACGACAGGGGAGTTTTTCTTGTTCTGTTTTGAACCACCAGATTGAAGCACTGTGTATGAAACCTGAAAATGCACAATAACCATTTTTTTGTTTTTGTTTTTGTTTTTGTTTTTTTTGCAGGGAAAGATCTGCCCTGAGCTAACATCTGTTGCCAATCTTCTTCTCCCCAACCCTGCAAAGCCCCAGTACATGGTTGTATATCCTAGTTGTAAGGTGTTCTAGTTCTTCTATGTGAGCCATTATCACAGCATGGCAACTGACAGATGTGTGGTGTGGTTCCATAACTGGGAATTGAATGCAGGCCGCCAAAGCAGTGAGCACCAAACTTTAACCACTAAGACATCAGGGCTGGCTCAATAACCATTTTTTAAAATAATAAAATGCTTGCATGGATGAACTGAGCTGCTTGAATACATAATTCTAATTTCTAAATGGATATCTTAATGAAAACACAACGATTTACAATGTACCAGTTTCACATTTTTATCTTATTTAACAATCACAAGAAACTCATATGACAAGTACTAAATTTATTCCTATTTCAAAGTTGAGGGAACTGAAGCTCAGACAAATTATCACACTACCCTTAATCATACAATTAGTAAGAAACAGGGCCATAAATACAACTCAAATCTATCTGATCCCATAATGCCAGAGTGCCTCCCTTATACCCTCTTAGGTAGGCATGAAGTAGTGGCATGGAGTTGCCTTTTTTATAAGGCTAAGTCTTCTTTAATTTTTCCTGACCAATAAATATTGAAGTAAATCAATTTTTAGAAACAATAGTAGCCTTCAAATCTATAGGGGAAATTTTCTTCTATAATTGACAAGTCTACTTTTTGTCTGTATGTCTGTAGGTGATCAAAAGTAAATAGACCTTGTATAATCTAAACTAAAGCATTCAAAAAAAACCTAGAAATAATCATCCTTAAGATTTTTTAAATGTGCATTTTAGGACCAGCCTGGTTGCCTAGTGGTTAAGTTCAGTGCCCTCTGCTTTGGTGGCCTGGGTTTGATTCCCACGCATGGACCTACACCACTGGTCTGTCAATGGCCATGCTGTGGTAGTGGCTCACATACAAAAAGGGGAATATTGGCAGCAGATGTTAGTTCCAAGTGAATCTTCCTCACCAAAAAAAGAAAAGTGCATTTTAGTCTCAATAATGCAGTCGTTTTCTTTCCTGGAGATGGTTTCACTGCAGAATATGAAGAGAATCAATATAAACATCTTCCCTTATGCAGGGTATGTTGAAAAGGAGTGCATGACTACTACACAACTTACATCATTTCTTGGAAAGAAAAAAAATAAATCATGGAGAAGAAGAAATTGTAAAGAATGACATAAATCTTTGATCTTGGTAAAGAAAAGCAAATGGTTGCTAATGTCCAAGAAAATTATTTAATTTTACTGGTGAATCTTGTGCACTCATAAATGATTTTTCTATGGGATCCTGGAAAGGTACCAAATACTGAATCATTTTTACATACCTCCCCTTAATGAAAGAACAAGGCAATTTTCCCAAGGGACAGAAATCACCCCACTAAAAAAGAAGCATCTCCAAATTTTGATGCAGTATAGGCTATTGGCCACCTGTTAATAATAGAACGATTTTGAACAAAGAGCAAAGAGTCTATGATACTCCAAAAAAGCAGTGAAATTGTTCAGACATGACATTTGCTCCCTTTTTCTGTTTAATTGCCTCACTTAGAAAGAAAGCCACAGCATTTGAGAATGGCAGTCTCTCCCTATTTGGACAGAGTGAATCTTTGTACTAGGGAGTGTATAAGAGAATGGACTGTGAAGCTATCTTTTCATGGCCCAGTTAGAATAGATGTCAGGTGCCATTGCTGTAAATTAATGACTAGCGTGCTCTTTACTGAAAGAGATCTTTTCTTTCCCTGATGAGACAGCTGGGGAAATACAGAATAAACAGAGAACAAGGCCAAACTCACAGTAGTTCTTAGAGGGTTGTGTTTCTAAAAGAAGGAAAATTCAGCTCAGAGTCCCTTAGACTTTATTAAGTATTTCTTTTAGTAATTGCAAAGGCAAATGGTCTTTAATGAAGAAATTGGAAATATAAGCAAGGTATCATTTTCCTCAATCCTAATTTGATTTTTTGAGTACCCTGTAATAATTGGCTCAGTATATTTAATAAAATAATTATTATAACATGAGTTCTGAGATAATACCTAAAGGGCAAAAATGATGTTTTTATATGAGTTCAATTTATTTTTACACAAGCAAAATAATCATAGTTTTCTCATTATAATGTAAAGCCTATTCAATAATGAATACTTTATTTAGGTCAAGAATGCTGACTAGAGATTTCAGTAACTGACTCTGGCAGTTCCTATACAATTTCCATTGGATACAGTGAGGCATTTCCCAGGTGAAGCTCTGCACTTACTTTCGCAACTTAAGCAATTTATAGGCAAAGCGACTTTTCTGTTTATATACTGATATACCATTTTTTCCCCCTTTAGGTCATGGTTTTCCACTTTTCTGTGACTAGTTAGCTAAGGACTCAGTCTTATAAGTCAGTGTTTCTCAAACTACAGACAAGCATCAGAATCACCTGGGTGCTTTTAAAGTGCAGACTTCTAAGCTCAAGACAGACAAGTCATTCAGATGCACAGACCACATTTAACAGCCACTACTATTTTTCTTTGGAAATATTTCCCCAGTATTTTGCAGCCATTTCACTTGGCTGCCTCATTGAAAAAGTAAAAATGAGAATTTGGAAGATGGCAGCATAGGAGGATCCTGAACTCACCTCCTCCCCAAAACTACAACCACATGTGGAGCACTTTCCTCTGAGAAAGATCTGGAAACGAGATGAAAAGAACCTCCACAACAGGGGACAATACAGGCAAGGGTGGAAGAGGTAGAGATACAGCCCCTAGCCATGGCACTTCATAGTCAGGAGCAATCTCAAAGGTACAGAGCTTTTCCAGGAGGAGTGAGGGATTTGAGCTCCATGTTAGGCACCTCAGCCCTTAGATCCAGCACAAGAGAAATAAGATCCCATAACATTTGGTGGTTCTGGCTTTGAAAACCAAAGAGGCATATGCCCAGGAAAACTATAGAGCTGCAGGGAAAGAAAAACCTGCTCTTAAAAGTCCCACAAACAGACTCACTTAACCTGGAGACCAGCACAAAAACACCAGGTAGAAATGTGCATAGTCCCTTAATAAAGGAGACTCACTAAGCTCAGAATGCATCCCAGAGAGGCAGGAGAAGGCTGGACCCACTGACGAGAGACTGAGACATTGGTGGCAGCCATTATTGTGAACTAGTTTGGTCATGCTGACACAGAGGCAGGCTGGCACCATTGAAATTCTCCCTCTAGTCTGTTAGGGCAAGAGTCTCCCCTTCCCACTAGATCACCTGAGGCAATTGAGCACAGTCAGACAGCAGGCAGGCCACCCTAGGGGCCAGCACTGCTCACCAGTGAGCCTGTGGAGGACTTGGGGGCTCATGGTGGACTTAGGGGCCCCCAGTGTTACTTGTGTTACTGGCCATCACAAACAGCCATGCCAAGGAACTGCCCTGCCTTATAACACCTGAAACAATTGTGTGCTGCCACACCTAGGGTTTGCCTGCCCATCAGCACAGCATAGCCAGTTCTTGCCAGAGGCCTGCCCCAACCAAAATTGAGCTGACAACAACCATGTGCTGCACAGTTAGCCTCACCTGTAGCTTGCCACATCCACCAATGTATAGGCAGCAGAGCACTGAAGGGATCCATACTAGGGGCCTAGAGCAATTGTGTGTCCCTGGGCGTAGCAACCAGCTACACTGATGGCCTGACTCACTTACCAGCAAAACTACAGTAGTTGTATGCTACCAACCTCACAGCCAGCCATTCCAGGGGCTTGTCCTACCAAATAAAGTGCCCATAGAAACTGTACAAAGAAAAGGCTCACAACCAGCCTGCCCATGGCCAGCTTCACCTACGCAAGAACCTGCAGCAATAGCAACCATGACACAACAGAAGAGCATATGCAGCCCACACAAGGGACACCCCTGGGGCATTTGGCATGGGTGATTGATGCTGAACCTCTCAATCTCAAGTTCGTATGGTCAATGTGAAATAAGCCAATCACTGTAACACTGATGCTTGGAGATGGAGAAGGGTTTATTTGAACTGGCCAAACTGAGAAGGTGGGAGGATAGGTTATCTCAAATATACCTTCATGAAAGAAGAAAGCAGGTGTCTTTATAGAGTTGAGGGGCTTGAGAAGAGGGGTTTCATGGAAACAAAGGGGAAATCCATGTTTCTTTCACTCCAAATAAACCACTGGGCAATCTGACCTCTGGGCAGCAACAGCAGTTGGGGGCCGGTTATCTGGTGATTGTAACTTCCTTAAAGGCATTCTTTTTCTTCTGCTAAACAAGCTCATAAATCTTTGTGACCCTTGAGTCACTCTTCAGTTAAACAAGGAAACAGAAAATTAACAAGATTAACTTCTTTTCATCTATGTTAGGAACAAGGTCAAAGGGTAATCATGTTCTCATGGAATATTTACAGTAACCTGCTGGTACTCAGCTTCATGATGTGAGGGGTGCATGCTACTGGGCACCATAAGGCATCTCTTACATAAGGCCACATTTGCAGGTTTAAGAGATGTAGCTGATCTACCTAGTACATAGAAATAAGTACAGAGAGGTAGGCAAAATGAAGAAACAAAACAATATGTTCCAAATAAAGGAACAGGACAAATACTCAGAAAAAGAACTAAGTGAAACATAGATAAATAATCGACCAAAGAAAGAGTACAATCTAATAGTCATAAGGATGCTCACTGATCTGTGGAGAAGACAAGGTGAACACAATGAGGATTTCAAAAGAATTAGAAAATATAAAAAAGAACAAATCAGAGTTGAAGAATACAATAATAGAAATGAAAAATTCACTAAAGAAAATCAACAGCATAGTAGATGATGCAAAAGAATGACCAGTGATCCGGATGAAGAGTAGAAGAATTCACCTACATTGAACAGAGAAAAGGAAAACAAATTAGAAAGAATGAGGACTGTGTAAGGGACCTCGGGGCAACATCAAGCATACTAATGTCCACATTATAGGTGTTCCAGAAGGTGAAGAGAGAGACAAACAGGTAAATAACTTATTTGAAGGAATAATAGCCAAAAATTTCCCTAACCTGAGAAAGTAAAGAGACATCCAGGTACGGGAAGCAGAGAAAATACCAAACATGATGAACCCGAAGAGGCCCACACCAAGACACATCATAATTAAAATGTCAAGAATTAAAGATAAGAGAGAATCCTCAAAACTGCAGGAAAAAAGCAACAAGTTACATACCAGGAAACTCCCATAAGGCTATCAGCTGACTTCTCAGCAGAAACCTGACAGGCTAAAAGGGAGTGTCACAATATATTCAAAGTGCTGAAAGTAAAAAGCTTCCAATCAAGAATGCTCTCCCTGGAAAGGTTATCTTTCAGAATGCAAGAAGAGATAAAGGGCTTTCCAAACAAGAAAAAATTGAAGGAGTTCATCACCACTAAACTGACCTTATAAGAAAAGTTAAAGGAATTTATTTAAGTTGAAAATAAAGGCCACAAATAGGAATAAGAAAATTATGAAAGAAAAAATATCACTGGTAAAGGCAAATATATAGGACAGGTAGTGGATCAACTACCTATAAAGCTAGTATGAATGTCAAAAGACAAAAGAACTAAAATTATCTATATCTATGGTAAGAGGTTATGGGATACATAAAAATGAAAGACGTAAAATATGATATCCAAAACATATACCATGGAGGGGCACGTAAAAGTGTAGAGATTCTAGTAAGAGGTCAAGCTTAAGAGACCAGCAACTTAGTATAGATTGCTATTTTCATAAGTTATTATATAAGAACTTCATGGTAACCATAAACCAACAACCTATAATAAATACACAATAAACAAAGAAAAAGGAAACCAAACATAACATTAAAGAAAGCCATCAAACCTCAAGAGAAGAGAGAAAGAGAAGAAGAAAGCAATAGAGAAGAAGTACAAAAACATCCAGAAAAAAAGTAGCCAAATGACAATGAATACATACTTATCAATAGTTACTTTAAATGTAAATAGACTAAATACTCCAATCAAAAAATATAAGATGGCTAAATAGATTAAAAAAAAAAAGACCTATATATATGCTTCATACAACACACAATTCAGACCTAAAGACACTCACAAAACTGAAAGTGAAGGGATGGAAAAAGATATTCCATGAAAATGGAAATGAAAAGAAAGCTGAGGTTGCAATACTTATATCAGAAAAATAGACTTTAAAATAACAACTAGCAAGAGAAAAAGGACATTAGATAAAGATAAATGCAACAATCCAAAAGAGGAATTAATATTTATAAATATCTATGTGCCCAACATAGAAACACTCAAATACATAGAGCAAAAATTAACAAACATAAAAGGAGAAACTGAAAGTAATACAACAAAATAGTATAGGAGTTAACATACCATTTACATCAATGGAGAGATCATCCAAACAGAAGATAAATACGGAAACATTGGCCTTAAATGACACATTAGACCAGGTGGATTTTGTAGTTATATACAGAAAATTCCATGCAAAAACTGCAGAATACACATTCTTTTCAAATGCACATGGAACATTCTCCAAGATAGATCACATGTTAGGCCACAGAAGAAGTCTCAATAAATTTGAAAAGATTGAAATATTATCAATCATCTTTTTCAACCACAGCAATACAAAAGTAGAAATCAGGTACCAGAACAAAACTAGAGAAGTCACAATTATGTGGAGATTAAACAAAATGCTACTAAATGACTATTGGGTGAAGGGAGAAATGGAAGGAGAAATCAAGAAATACCTGGAGACAAATGAAAATGAAAATATGAAATACCAAAATCTATGTGATACAGCAAAAGTTGTACTAAGAATGGATTAAAGACTTTAACATAAGACCTGATACCATAAATCTTCTAGAAGAAAACATGGGCAGTATACTCTTTGACATCTACCTTAGCAGTATCCTTTTGAATATTATGTCTCCTCAAACAAGGAAAACAAAAGAAAAAATAAACAAATGGGACTACGTCAAACTAAAAACCTTCTTCACAGCAAAGGAAACCACTTAGAAAATCAAATGACAACTTTACAATTGGGAGAAGATATTGGAAAATCATATATCCACCAATGGGTTAATCTCCAAAATATATAAAAACTCATACAACTCAACAACTAAAAACAAACATTCCAATTAAACAATGAGCAGAGGATATGGACAGTTTTCTAAAGAAGAACTAAAGATGGCCAACAAGCACATGAAAATTATGTCATCTGTTGCCAATCTTGTTTTTTTCATTCTCCCCAAAGCCCCCCACTACATAGTTATGTATTCTAGTTGTATGTCCTTCTAGTTCTACTATGTGGGATGCTGCCTCAGCATGGCTTGATGATCAGTGCTAGGATCCTCACCTAGTATCCGAACAAGCAAAACCCTGGACCACCAAAGTGGAGCATGCAAACTTAACCACTCAGCCACAGGGCTGGCCCCAATTATTATTTTTTTGAAGACGTACTTTTTGTTGAGGAAGACTGGCCCTGAGCTAACATCTGTTGCCAATCTTCCTCTTTTTCTTTTTCTCCCCAAGGCCCCAGTATGTAGTTTTATATCCTAGTTATAAGTCTTAGTTCTTCTATGTGGGACGCCACCACAGCATGGCTTGATGAGAGGTCTGTACGTCCTAGCCCAGGATCCAAACTTATGAACCCTGGACTGCCAAAGCAGAGCATGTGAACTTAACCACTCCACACAGGGCTGGCCCCAAGAGAATGGCCATTATTAAAAAGACAAGAAATAATGAGCTGTTGGAGAGGATGTGGAGAAAAGGGAATTCTCATACACTGCTGACAGGAATGTAAACTGATGCAGCCACTATGGAAAACAGTATGGAGATTCCTTAAAAATTAGAAATAGGGCCGACCCGATGGCACAGTGGTTAAGTGCACACATTCTGCTTCATCGGCCCTGGGTTCGCCAGTTCAGATCCCGGGTGCAGGCACCAAGTGGCAAGCCATGCTGTGGGAAGCATACCACATATAAAGTAGAGGAAGATGGGTACAAATGTTAGCTCAGGGCCAGTCTTCCTCAGGAAAAAGAGGAGAATTGGCAGATGTTAGCTCAGGGCAATTCTTCCTTGGGAAAAAAAAACTAGAAATAGAGCTACAATATGATCCAGCTATTCCACTTCTGTTTATTTATCTAAAGAACACGAAAACAGGAATGTGAAAAGATACATGCACTCCTGCGTTCATCACAGCATTATTCACAATAACCAAGACTTGGAAACAATTGAAGTGCCCATCCACAGATGAATGGTTATAGAAGACGTCACGTACACGGAGGCACACACACACACACACACATATATATATATACACAATGGAATACTCAGCCATAAAAAAGATAAAATACTGCCATTTGCTACAACATGGATGGACCTTGATGACGTTAGGCTAAGCAAAATAAGTCAGATGGAGAAAACCGAATACTGTATGACTTTACTGATATGTGGAAGATAAAACAACAATGAAAACAACAGACACATAGACACAGAGAATAGATTGGTGGTTATCAAAGGGGAAGGGGGAGTGGGAGGGCAAAAGGAGTAAAAGGGCACATGTGTATGGTGATGTATGGCCATTAGACACTGGGTGGTGAACATGATGTAGTCTACACAGAAATCAAAATATAATGATGTACCCCTGAAACTTATATAATGTTATAAACCAATGTTACCTCAATAAAAAATAAAACAAAATAAAAATAAAAAAATGAGCTGTCTCTTAGTGTAGTAGTTAAGTGGACAGCTCATGGGTGTTGATAAAGTGGATACATTCATGCTCTTGATCAAAAAACCCTTGATTTATATCCCATTTGAGTGTCTTGCACATAGAAATATTTTCAAATAAAAGAAAGAAATAGAAAAACAAATAACACCTTTGGACCTTGTCTACACTGGTAAAACTGAAATGAAGACCCATTGTTAAGTGCTAAGGGATAGGAAAGAAATTTGTAGGGTAGGGTGCATAGATCACAGTGAAAACAGATAGCAAGGCATGAAGGAAGAAGAAGACTTTTTAATCTGAGTGTGAAAGTTAGACTCCTGAAAGTCTACAGGGCATTCCCAGGGACAAAAATTGAGAAGAGAATGCAGCAGAGCTCCCTGGCATAGGTGATCTTAGCAGTTACATTTCAGAAAATAAAGCTCAGGCCCATCTACTTAATCTGACCCTATGCTGCCATTCATGAGACCTTGGGTTTAGAAGTTCGTGAGCTGAGGTCTAAATACTCCTAAGGGGCCCACGAATGGCTTTTGAGTGAGTTAGAAATGTCCTGAAACTATGCAAAGATTTGTGTGCATGTGTGTTTTTTCTGTCTTGGGGATGGAGGGGAAGGTTGTCTATAATTTTAATCAGTTTCTCAGAGATGTCTGTGACCTCACAACAGGTAAAAAACCACAAGGAGTCTTCTTTGGCATGCCTAAGTCCCCTTAATTCTATACACTTATTGAAGTGAAGCTAGAGATTTAGGCAAGGTGACCATCTGAAAAGCTGGGGAGGAAGGGAAGACTGCTTCCACTCAGAGTTAAGTGACTTGGGACGGCCAAAGCATTACTTCATTACTTGGGCCCTGGCACAATATGCCATTTTATCCACCCCCTCCTTTCCTCCCCCAACATACACATATAGCACAAACACTAACCTGCGGAGAGTGCAGAGTTTGTCCTTGGCAAAGCAATGTCAAGATAAAGCAAAACAAGAAGTATAAGCGGGGCAAGCAGTTCTTAATTCTAATTTTGAGCCTCATCTCTTCTCCAGTTCAACTTCCTTCTGTTTCTTTCATACACCGAGATTGTTCTCACATTCTGAACTCTCGCTTTTCACTCTAGCTGGAACAACTTGCCCCTAGATCCTGAAAGTTTGGTGCTAAAACAACAGGAGAATGCCCTTCATTCCTTTTCATTAAAGCAAGCATTCTCTATCTCTAAGTTCATCAGGTACTTGAATCATCCTCATATATCCAAGGTCACTGTAACCAAGGTGATTTCATCCAGATCCTATACCAGGAAGGCTTATGGTCAATGGGACATGATTTTGATTGTGGAGAGATAAAGGCTAGGCAGTGAAAGATAGAATGGATTCTATGTGAGGAAGCTGAAATTGTGCTGAAGCTGTTACAAGACACAGTTTATAATCTGGATAATTAGAAAATATTCTACGCAATAGTCATCTACTTATGGAGAAGTAGATCAAGTGCAGGTAATGGTATATAGGTACAACTAGTCCTCCTATGAAGCAATACTCCCAGGAAGAACTCTTTGCCTGCCACTTATAGGTCTCTTTGACTCAGGTTAACTTAAAATCCAACTTGATCTTGAAGTTGAATCATCTAACTCTTGAAGGGAATCATCTCAATTAGCGCCGTTCAAGGTAAAGGTCAGTAATTAGCTGGTGTAAAATTCATAGTTGGTAAGAAAACATGCTTATAATTATTCACTAGTTCATTTAATAATCATTAACTGTTATCTGGTATAAATTACCAGTGAAGTGTTGTTTCAGTTCAAGTCAGTTAAACAATTATGAAAATGCCATTTACAGATGGTCATTGCCTATTATGAGGTACCAAAAGCAATATTTCTATTCAATTTCTGTATTATCAATAGTTGTAACACGTGTCCACTCTCTATGTTTGAGTTTAACTTTGGGAGCATGTTTAAAATAAACCCCATTACAAATGAGAGTCAAGAGTATGATGCCACACTAGACTGATAAGGTTGTACTTTCAGAAACTAGTAAAGAAGGTCCACCAAATTGGAATAATCAAGAGTGAGAAAGAGGATATTTAAATAAATTAAGAGATTAAAGAGATTCGAGAAAAAGATTTTCTACTTTATCTCAGATTTCCAGATTTGAGCCCTTGATATACTATTTCCTTTACCTTCTTAAAGCTATATTTTCTTTTTTTCTTCTTTCTTTTTTTTATTGCAGTAACATTGGATTATAACATTATATAGCTTTCAGATGTACATTGTAATATATTTCTAACTCTGTCTAGATTACGTCATGTTTACCACCCAAAAACTAATTGTAGTCCATCACCACATATGTGAGCCTAATCCCCCCTTTTGCCCTCCCCCTCCCCACTTCCCCTGTGGTAATCACCAATCCAATCTCTGTTGCTATGTGTTTGTTTGTCATTGTTTTTATCTCCTACTTATGAATGAGATCGTACGGTATTTGACTTTCTCCCTCTGACTTATTTCACTTAGCATAATACCCTCAAGGTCCATCCATGTTGTCACAAGTGGCTGGATTTCACCATTTCCTATGGCTGAGTAGTATTCTATTATGTATATCTTAAAGCTATATTTTCAAAAACATATCTTTGTGCAATCAGGTCTAGGAAAGCCTCATCAATCTAACTAAAATATGAAATTAGGAACATTAAACACATTGGAAACCTGCCCTCAGAGAATTTAAATGACCCTCTTCACATAGCATCCTAGTTAGCTTCCTGCCTGGGATTACTGATATTTAAAAAAAAAAAAATCCTTTGATTATTTCTGGTGGTTAGCAAGAAAATCAAATGCTAACCTTAGACTACAAGGATTCTCCTTTTCTGCCTCTTCTTCCACTCCACTACCCCACACCCATGGCTTACTTGAATTTTCTATATGACATATTCTAATCATATACTCTGAAACTGGGTAATGTGTAAGAATGTTGTGCATTAAAATTTAATTTGAAGTCCTGGTTTAGAAATCATATATATATAGAAAGATAAATTTTGGTATAACATACCTTCCAATTGTACTATCTCACTCTAAATGTCACTTTAATAATATTGATACAATTTTATCACATTACTGTAAAATGTATATATAATATTTTGCTCAAATCACAGAGCTATTTTTGCTTTTTGGAAGAAGAGAAAGGCTTTTGAAAGTTCCCTTTCACCTACTAAAGAAGTTTTGTTCAGCATCATCTGGTTACCCTTCTTGCTCTTGCTCACAGCTGCTATCAGCCTTCCTTCTGTTTCTCTGACACACCAAGCTTGCTCTCACCTGAACTCTTGCTTTTCACTCTGCTTGGAACAATTTTTCCCTAGATCTGAAAGCTTGGTTTTAAACCAACAGGGAAATGCCTTCTAATTCCTTTCTATTAAAGCAGGAAATCTCCAGCCCTGAGCAACTTTGACAACACCCACTGCTAGTGACCAGATGACCCTGTGTCCACTTTCTGGTTATTCTTCTTGTCCTCCCCAGCTCTATTGGGAAGCAAGATGGTGGAAGCTATTGGATTGCTTTTCTCCTGGGAGCTGCCATTTTTAAAAGTACCTCTAGTCAGTACACTGGAGAAGCAGTTTCTAAGCAAGCTACAGGATTGAGCCATTCTGAAGGGATATTAAAAAGCAGGTTGGGCACAGAGTGGGGAGGAGTCAGGACATTATCTGGAGTCTAAATAACAATCTGATGGTACTCTCACCTCCTCACATACCTTTCTTATCTGCTTATATCTAAAATACTTACCCAAAAGGGCTTTCTAAAGGAGATATTAGAGCTGGATGTTGAAAGATGAGTAAGAGTGCACAATGTAAAGACAGCGATTTCACACAGGAAAGATCTGATCTTCTTTATTTCTTCCCTTCGCTATCACCAAGGGAATGACTGCCCCACTCTGAGCCACCAAGGGTTTTAGACCAAACTCCAGCACTCAAGGCTCTTTCCTTTCTCTCACTTTTCTACTACCTGTGCTCCATCCCCAACATAAGACTCCTGTATCTGCTGTGGCAATGAGAATGTATGCACTAGTGTTCTGGGTTTGTACCCGTTTGTTCACCAGTATGTCCTCAGTGCCCAGATCAGTTTCCTAATAAATATTGTACCAAAAGTTCTTGAATGAATGAATGAATACACACAGCCTTTTAATTACAGCTTTTACCTTGTACACAAAAACATTCTTTTAGTCCTCTCACTTGAAATTAATGATTTATTCTGTTTACAATACGACTATGATTCAAGAATGTGTCTACTGCCTTTGTTTCATGAAGAAAGAAAGATGACAGAAGGGTAATCAACCGTATTACTGGCAAGCTCAGCCTGTGCTTTAAAAAAATAAATAAATAATGACTTTGAACGATTGGAATGAATGTCCAAAAGCTGGAACTTGATATCCAAACTTCTCAGGGGCACAGTGAAGGTCAGCATGACTGAGGATGAGACCTATAGTATCACAAATAATGTGCTGGATGAATCAGCAGCACTCTGTGGGCTGCCATTCATCATTGTTATAACATTTGAGAGGCATAAATGTGATTAATTTTTTTCTACTATTTTAGCTATTTCAAGTCATATATCATATTTTGTTGATCAGACAACTCGTTTTTGAGGAAGGTTTATAGCAAAAGAAGAAAAAACAAAAACAAAACCACACAACAAAAACCTCTCTGATATGCTCTAGGTCCTTATTTGCTTTCTTAAAAGATAACTCAATGTTAAGTACTATTTTTTCTGATAGCCAATGTTCCTATGATCTTAAATTTATGTCACTAATGCTTTCACATAGCTGATTATTTAAATATTAATTTTATTCAGACATACAGTTAAGGCACACATTAGGTATCCTTTTAATGACTGATATTTTAGCTTTCATTTAATAAGAATTGAGAAATCAGGGGCTGGCCCTGTGGCCGAGTGGTTAAGTTCGTGCGCTCCACTGCAGGCGGCCCAGTGTTTAGTCAGTTCAAATCCTGGGCGTGGACATGGCACTGCTCGTCAGGCCATGCTGAGGCAGCGTCCCACATGCCACAATTAGAAGGACCCACAACTAAGAATATGCAACTATGTACTAGGGGGCTTTGGGGAGAAAAAGGAAAAAAATTAAATCTTTAAATAAAAAGAATTGAGAAATCACATTTCTTTATTTATCACACGATAATTCTGTTTTGGGAATCAAATCTTCCAGCTATCATGTGATGGGTCAAAGATAGTGAACGTGGAAATGAAGCTTTGATTCTATAGTGTATTTTGCTTTCTCAGTATCCTATGACATCGCTAGTGTCATAAATGTCTTCATCTGCAAAATGAGAGATTTGGGTTAGATAATTTCTAAATTCCATTATAACATTGATATTCTATAGCCTAAGGTTTACTCTGAAACATCTTTTGCTTCTTTTAACTCCACTTCTCATTAGTTCCATTCTGAAAATTTCACTTTAACTTACATCATTTTGCCCATTCAAAGTTCAAATTATATACTTTTGGATTAGAAAGCATGGTGACTTTTATCTGGAAAAGAGCGTAAAAATCACTTTCAAAAATTACATACCCATTAGAGGAAAAAAGATGCACTAGTGAAAACATGTTCAATATCACTCTCCCCAAAACAAAACAAAACGGGGAAGAATTTTCTGCCTGGAAAGTCCAATATTGAATATCATGCATTTAGAAATAGGATTGTATTAGGTAACTAAATATCACTTTATATGATGCTCAGCTACCACCTCTTGAAGTTAAAAGAGACTTTTGTGTAATAGTGAAAGGGAATTCTTGCTCCTTTCCCTACAAGATCCGATAATAAAGCCAGATTTATGATATTTACTGCTAAACAATTACTCAACTACCCCAGAAGCAACACACTCAGCCCCACTCCCACTGTTGCTACTGTTGAACAGCTTTTCCCTCAGCTTTTCTACATATAAAAGCCAATAGATACTCCTGCCTAAAGCCAGGTCTATTGTTTATGAAACATTATATTTAAATTCACAAAGAGAAGATAAAAAGAGCCTCTTGATGTTGTGCCACGTGCAGGTATCGAGAAAGAGGGAGTGAGAGAGAAAGGGAGAGAAGGAGGAATAGAGGGAGAAATTTGTACGTGGATTTTTCTATTTCCTTTGTGAGGTAATAGGAGCAACCATTTGGCAAATATAACAGGGGAGATGGAAGACTTACGGGATTTAGGGAAAGTGGTAAAGGATTAAAGTGACTTCATAGAGGATTAGGTGAGGAGTTGACTAGGAACTTGATGGTCCAGTCCTTAGGCCCACTTGCAATATACAGAATTAAAATTCAGAGTCCTTGCCCCAAAAAAGTGTAGATTTTAAAAGAGGGAGTCAAGGTAGAAAGATATGAAAGAATCAAATAAATACAGGCAGTATGGCATTGAGCTCTGCAAGTTCTGGTCCATGATTAAATTTTTCCAATAGTCCAAATAAATTATCTAATTCTGGTTTGAAAATCTACTTTGAAATATGGATTAGTTTAAATCAACTTTGTGCCCTTTCATTCACCCACAGACTCAATAATATATCTGTTTTTTCCTCCATATTGAATAGCTGCTAGCAATAGAATCTCTTCCGTGACACTTTGTGTCATCACTTCAAAATGAACAACAAAAAAGGGAAGCAGTCCTTAATGGCACAGCAAGGGTTGTTATGGAGTTTTCTGTTCTGAGACTAAGATTCTGATTTTCATGTTATTTTATACCCCATGTTCCTGAACCAAGCCTACAGTTCCCATTAACTTCAAAAAGAGCCCATATTCAAATCAACTCATCAGGAGTGTAGACCAAGAAAAGAAAAGAGATCTTACACAAAGAGGGATTCATTTTGTTTCACGGATTCTCTGTTCCTGTTGTTGGTCTCAGAGAACACTGAAGTTACTATTTAGTGCTGCACTTGTACATTTTGATCTATGTGACAGAAACAGTAAAGAGTAGATAGGGAATAGGATAGGAACACATTAGCATAGGTGTCAGTACAGATGTCTGATAAAATTATGGAAACTTAATGGTCCCTGTCGGCAAATAGGTTTATGACAGTGGCAATGGATCAATTGTAATCAGGTTCTTCTGGGAGGCTAAGCACCTTTGAACAACAAATTTGTCATCTTCTTTCACATTTGAAAAAGTTGAGCTCTGCTCATAGATAGCTTCATACTGGAATGGAAACTACATGTTGAAATAATCCAGGGAAAACAAAGGACTACTTATATCATTGAAAAAGTTTTGACCTCAAAGCTAGTCTACATTAACACTGAGCACAGAATCAGGTAACATGTTTGCTATCTCTCACCCTACCTTTTCGATCCACCTTACGTGAATCGCCTTCCACCAAACACAGGTGGAAGAAATAACTAGAATATAGGAATCATTCTGTAAGAATCAACTGTAGAGGAAAAAGGCTACCCCTGTAGTTAAGTGATAGATAATGATGGCTACAATTAGGGTGGTACAGGGAGATGTAGAGAATTGGATGGGTAAGGAAAAGATTTGGGAATTTGAACTGACGTGATTTGATGAAGAATGAAATGTGAGTTAAGGGGGAAAAAAAGGAAAGGATGACTCCTATAGTCTCATAAGGTTATTTAAGCATTAAATAAAATAACTTATGTAAAGTGCCTGGTAGAAAGAAAATACTTAATAAAATTAGCTATTATTGTTAAAACATCAGAGGGGAGCTTTCCACAGTTACTGTGGCATTGGTCATGAAGAAAATAGATTTTTTTTCCTGTTCTCATGAGGATGTTACTATCCTATTGGCAGTTTCTCTTCGAATGTGTAACAATATCCAGGGAGTAGCACTATAAATTGTACAATTACGTTACAACTTCCTTGCAGTGATGTATTTACAGGCAAACTAGCCAAGACAAGTAGACTTCAAAAACAGAGTACTTGGAATAAATTCATCCCATATAAAGGTGACCTAACATTTTCCAATGTACATAAGTTTTCAAAACGTTTTTGCTAAAATCTCTCATGGGAGATAATTAAGGAAATTTGTAAATGGAATTGGTTAAGCAAAGAAGCTAAATGCGCAGTCTACACTGTGGTAGGATTACTACTGTCTTTATATTGCTTTTTATTACCCTAGCGACTTAATGATAAGTAGGTATATTCCCATTGTGCAGTAGACTCTTTTTTACTGCCATATAATACTATAGGAAATATAACTTTCCCATGAACATTAGCAGTCTATCTTGAATATTTCATTGACAAGATATTGTCAATTTGAGTATATAGAGGAATTACAAAAATGCACACAGCCAGGAGAAACTGTACCACCCTCCCCTAATAGTCTTCAAGGATGATCCTTTAGAGCTGACATACTTATCCCAGTCTTTACAAGTCAGTGAGAACTTGAAAGTAAACATGATAAAAAATAGTTTTGGAGGCCAAGGTCAAACAAGCTTTTGTGCTGGAATTTATTATTCATCACAAAACAAAATTTCATAATGGAAGTTTTTGATCACCTTTCTCAGTCGCTTATTTTGTTTATTTAAAAACACACACACTGAAACAATAGTAGCAATAATAACATCATTAAATCATTAACAGTGACAATAGTTAACTCTCACTGATGGATATTTATATACTAGACATTGTTCTAAGATATTTTCTTGTATTATACCATGTAATCCTTTCAATAACACTGACCTAGTTTCTATTATCATCTCCATTTTACACATGAGAAAATTGAAGCATAGGAGGCTTTAATAACTTGACCAAAGTCACACTATATATAACTAGTGGAGCCAGGATTTGCAATCATAAAATATGCTTCGAGAGGCCATACTTTTAATTAGTATGTTATACTTCCTTCCTGGAGTGGGGTGGTACAGTGTCAAACACTAGTGTCACCATCATTTTCCAGGAGCATATAAACCTAAAGAACAATCACATCTTTGCATAGCAATCACAGTATCACTTGTTTCTCAGTCCCCAGTCAGTTGCATTCCTGGGATGGCAAAACTCTCAGAATTCTGTCTTTTATAGTCTGGTAGTTTTGGATGTTTCCACTATCACTTCTATTGCCATCACTACCCACGCTTATAGTCAGTCCTTCGTGCCTCCTCATTACTCTAATTGCTGCTACAGAAGAAGATAACTATATATTGCCTATGTCCTATTCTCCTATTCTCTTGCCATTACCTGAGTCCATCTTCAAATTGTCAGTTGAGATTTTCCCTAACTGTGTGGTACCCATGTTACCAATTATTCCTTAAAAAGGGTGTCAGTATCAAATATAATTTGTAAACACTGAGTTAAATAGAAATTTTTTATTATGGTAATTATTGGGTCATTTAACAAAATTATTATGTATTCTGAATCTGTAAGATTGGGAGGGCCATATTCACTTTTTGTCTAATTGCTTTTTAATAATGGGGTCATTTGTTTTTCTCAGAAAAACTATTAACCTGTCATGAGAAACAAGTTCTACAGAACACAGTTTTGGAAATATTCCTGTATCTTTATAGCTCTTAGCCTTACATTTAGCTGATATTTTTAACCATTTATGTGGGCTGAAAAGGGCACATTTGAAAGCCAGATGTGCTCCACGGGCCATCTGTCAGCAACTCCTGCTTTAGATTATTAGATTATAGACTCTCATAATCACTCCACTTCTCATTGTTCCCTGAATGATGATTTGGCCACCAGGAATGCAGCTTTTTTAGGTCTTCTCCCACCTGTGGTTATCAAGCAAAGGAATTTGGGACCAGTTTCCTAAGGGTTAGGCCAGAGGACATTTGGGAAACATCCAGTGATGCTCTGAAATGTTTTACTCACTGGAATCTATGCTTTAAATCTGGGAATGTGAATTTTTGTTTCCTCCTGCTTAAGAGTGAGTTCCCTGCTTCCCTGGGGACCCAGGATATAGAGCTCCATGTATTTCTTTATATACTAGATTTCCAAAGGTGGATATGGAGGTTAAGTACCTATAGTAACCTATGCTCAGTTAGTCTCTGAAAGGATATAATAATATAATTGTCTTTTATTCCACCTATCTCACACCTTGATTGAATGATGGAAGTAAATGACATGAAAGGAAAACAATAACATTTATTGAACACCTGCCATGACCTACGCCCTTTCACAGGCATTATCACATTTAATACAAAACCATTTGCGAAGTGATCAAATTGTACAGATAAGAAAACTGAAGCTTAAAGAATTTAGGTTTATTGTCCAGTGTTGCATAGCTACTATGTGGCACAAGTAATTTGTGCTTATTCTATAATTACATTGTGTTTAATCAGCATATTCACAATTGCCCTAATACAGAGTGCTTATTTTTTCTTATTTCTATTGTCTTAGAATTTACATTAGAACAAAATCTTTCCTGGATTTAATTGCATAGTGTTGGAATCAAAAGAAAACTTGAAAGGCTGAAATTGTGGAAGAAACTCTGTTAATGAAAAGCAAGTGAAGTGCAAATAATTTAAAGAAAATTTCTATTTGATTTTAACATGTAGTTTCTGTCCTTGCATTATAATAGACTAAATTTCTAATAATTAATTTCAAATCTGCTGCTGAAATAACATTGTGAAAGCTTGTTTTAGAGTTCTGAGAAACAGTTTATCCAATTTCCCTATGCAAATTCTCCGTATGATATTACCTACAAGATATTTCAAGATGGAAATAGAGTGCTTTTATTTCAGATTCATGTTAAGTACAATTCGAAACATAGAGGTACATTCTCTGAAATCATCCCTGACATCAGGGAAGTGTTAATGTGTACACTGCAAAAGATTTCCCTTTTAGGCTCCATGAAAGCTTTCAAATTTTGAGGATGTTAACAAAACAGGCAATTCCAAAGGGCGGATGCTGACCTCAAACAATCTGAGAAGATTTATCACAGGCACAGCTCAATGCATATAATGGAGACTTATCTGGAATACTGCCCCTAAAATACAGCTTGACCTAATTCTCAAGTCCAAAACAACGTCTTTTGACTAGTATTGTTTCTACATCTAAATGGATAGTATGAGACTATTGAGTTCCGTATTAAGGAACCTCTCTGGTTTTCTGTCGGGTAAGGCCCGAGGAGTTTCTATGTCTCATTTCTTTGTTTCTATAGGCTTAAAGCAACCATTTTACCTCAACAACAAAAAAGTCTGGTAAAAGGTTTTGAATTCAAGCCTCTTGAATCCTGTCTCTGCCTTTATCAACTATGTTTTTAGGCCAGTCCCATAACCTCTGCCGACTTAGTTTCCCTGAATGTAAAACAAATATAACATTTCCTATGCTGTTACAATAACTAAATAAAATAATGTTTGTAAATACTTAGCACAGTACCTGATACATGGATGATATACAACCAATATTAGGTCGATACTTCTTAAAGCTGCAACTATCTACTCTTTTTCTTAAGTTTCTTCACTTTCTCCTAGACTCCCCTCTGACTTCTGACCTGGAAAGTTCTATTACCAAACTTGTTTTACAAAACTTCTGTGTGCTACCAGAGACTCCTCTCCTGTGATTCAAATATCCTATCCTAAATAGTTTTTGTCACCTTTATATTTTCTAGAAACCTTTTATATCTTGGCTCTGAAAGGTCTGCCCTCTCCCCCAGTCCACTTATTCATGTACTCAGTTGATGGCTGGCAGCTTATTTAGCAGGTTATTTCTACCCATGAGTGAATCTCAACTTTGTATTGGTATAAATTTAAGTCTGAGCTTAAGCTCTTTGGAAGTCACATGGCTCTAACAGCTAGCACATCTTTCATCTTTCCTTGAAGCCAGTTGGCCAAATCACATTTCCTTTACATGGCCTATTCAAATGTCCTTTTCTGGTTCAAATAACCACAGCGTTATTTCTAAAGTGAAGACCAATGCTGGTTTATAGCCCATTTGCAAAGACTAAATGGTTGACATACTTTGAGACAAATGAGTGAGCTAACCTCTATGAATTTGTGTTATTATTACCCAATCTGTCAGGGCCCCTTGAATAACTCATTGAAATATTCTATATCCCTCAGGCAAATGGACTTTTAAAGTTATAATTTTGCAACCAAAAATAGCTTGAGCATAATGAAACATCAATGCACATGATATCCATCAAGGTAAAAAAAGATTATTTTGTCACTACCTGTAGATAAGAGTAACAATGCACAAACATATTAGTTTAAACTAAAGTAGACATCTCCATCTCTCCTATTTTTTGAAGAAAAATAAATAGATTACCTTAAATTATTGACAGTAGCTGCTTTTAGAATTGAATATTTACATTTAAATAATGTTAGAGAATTGAGGAATTGAGTCCTACAAAGTTATGATATTGTGTGCTACCACATGCTGAAATTTTCTCACTTACAAATAAATGCTCAAAGATATTAAGTAGATAAATATTTGAACTACGGAATGTTTTAGTTAGTAATGCTCTTAACAATCACCCTGCTGTGCTAGGTGATCAATAATTTTTAATCAAACTGAATTTAATGAAAATTGATTGATTTTTCAAGATGATTCACACAAGTTACATAGCCACTAATAAAGTTATGACTCAAACCCATGGGTCTTTATTTTAGTCCAGAACTTTTTCTAATATACCACACTGCAGGTCTGTAGAACTTTAATAAATGAAGGCAACAGTTAGTTACAGATAGGGCTACTCACTTTGACATCAGTACCAAATGTGATCTGTTGACAAGCCCAAAAATAATAATAATATACTAAACAACTCTTGAAGAAACTGTCGTACAAATCTCTATCTCAATAGATACATTAAATATGGTTGCAATACATATGTGAGACTTTGAAAGATAGTAGTCAGTGGACTGATGCACTTTAAATGTACATGCTCTTTATTGAAAGCATAGCTTAAATAAATAACATATTGGGGAATTTTCTCTTGTAGTCTATCTGTTCTTCTCCATATATTTAAAATTTTATCCTTGGAGTAAACTAATGCATAAGAAGACTATAAAGCAAGGTTATATAGTCTGACTCCCCTCCCAGTCACCACCATTTACTTTTATTGAGTTGTAATGTTATATTAAGCTCCTGAAATTTCTCAAAGTTTTCTAAAAGAAATAGGTATATGAAATATTTTAATGCATTTTTTTAAAGATTTTTTTCCTTTTTCTCCCCAAAACCCCCCAGTACATAGTTGTACATTCTTCATTCTGGGTCCTTCTGGTTGTGGCATGTGGGATGCCGCCTCAGAGTGGTTTGATGAGCAGTGCAATGTCCGCACTCAGGATTCGAACCAACGAAACAGTGGGCCGCCTGCAGTGGAGCGCATGAACTTAACCACTAGGCCACAGGGCTGGCCCCTTAATGCATTTTTTATAATAGACAAGTTCTCTTTATAATGTCTATAATGTCTATTATAATCAACACTCCTGTAACAAATTAATTAAGGGGTTTTGCCTCTTGTATTAGGGAAAGCTGTGCTTCTCCAGAGGTGCAGATCGAATAGCCCTATAAAGAGACTTGCAACTAATCTATTTTCAGCATGCACCCACTCCCACTTTCCATGATATCTGATGCTACCAAGGATTGGGACTCTGAAGTGTTCTACTGAGCAAATTGTCATGTTCCTTGCCAGTGTCCCTTTCTGCTGGAACTTGAGTTTTTCCTCTGATAAACCAGTTGCCACTGTTTCAATCACGTCTTCTATAAGTTTGATGAAATCTCTTGCCCATTGTTCTCTGTCTTCCATACTCATTTTCCTTGTAGACAAATAAATTTTTATCCATTTTTCTATGTTTAGTTAGGTTTTGCAAAGAAAAAAAGAAAGATGTGTGATCTTTCTATGTTCAACAGAAAGTCTAATCTAGACTTTCCATCTCATTCTTCACATTTAAATGATCATGGTTCTTTACTTTTATTGATAAAATAATGTAATTGTATTATCCATGTTCTTAATTTAAGTCATTTGCAATCATTTTTGGAATAAAGTCAGTAATAAATACATGCTTTTGAAATAAATTGTACCACCATCTTCATACTCTTACTTTAGCAGTAGGTAAATGATAAAAGTTTTCCTCAGCTGTCAATGATAAAACCCTGCATTCTGGTCTTAAATTTTGGACTAATGTCCAAAAGCCCAAAAATCTATAAGTCCAAAAGACTAATGTCACATCTCATTAGTCAGGAAAGTCATTAGTATTTGTATGACCTTGAGTTCTTATTTAATCTCTCTGATCCTAAGTTTCCTCCATCTGTACAATTAGGATCACAATTATAGCATTGCTGACCTGACAGTGTTGCTATAATGATGTGTACATTTATGTAAAGTACTTAAAACATGGCCTTTCATAAAAATTGGTTAATGTTGACCATTATTAAGATAAAACTAAGTTGCAAAATATGATGTATAGTATGATCTTTGAATGCTGTGGAAGTCTCCAGTTCAGATCTCCCTTCAAGAGAACTTGCTGTTGTAAGGACAGTTGACCTATAGTTTTCAGTTGTCAAACTTTTGGATTCACTGTGGTGCTCATGCTGAGGCTTCACTTTCCGTAGGATGCTCCCAGGCGATGACTGACTGTGTTGGGAAGCTGCTGGATTTGGGCCATCAATAACCTGGGGCTCCTTTAAAAGGTAAATTTTTCTTGAAAAATTCCCATCAGTCTAACCAAGAAATTTTCAGAATTGCGTTCTGTGGTTTGAGACTCTTCCTTCTCAATCTTTCTCCCTTCTTTCTCATATTTTACAAGTGTCAGTGCCACATTTCAAGCTATAGGCTCTCCTTGCCTACTCTTCCTTCCTCTCCCTTCATACTTCATAGGTGTTTCCTCCAATAAATCTCTTTCACATGTAATACTACCTTTGCATCTGTTTCTCACAAGACCCAAACTGATACAGATCTGATATGTATCAGGAAAATGAAAGGATATATGTTTGGAAAAATGCTGGGAAGATAAACAAGAAACTGATCAATTGCCTCTAGGGAGCAGTGTGTGTTGGAGGATTTGGGATTTTCTAATTTTGGGTTTATATCCTATTTGAAGTTTGTTTGAATTTTTAATCATAAGCATGTATTATTTTACACTTAAAATAAATAGGGAAAGAACTAAATGCAATCAAAAGCAGCATGATAATGAAAAGAATACTGAATGTGGATTTGAAAACTCTGTATTTGGATATTTGCTCTTAAACGTTTCAACTGAACAAACTATTTTAATTATCAGCCTTACTGTCTTGATATGGAAAAATAGAGATAATGATCACTACTTGACACTGTGTCTAACATAAAACGCAATAGTTATTCACATCAATTACATCCATTGTCAAAATGTCCACTTCTCATTATTTTGCCCCAAGATCAACCTTGTAGAGAGACAGAATAAATGAATGCCTATATATCTAAATGTGTTGAAGGGCCTTATCTACCCAATAATATTGCCTCCACCTGTTTTCTGTGATTTGAAGTGCTGGGGAGTTGAGGGAATCTTGAATCCTGCTATTATAGCCACATTATATGGTGTTCAATGCTGTGTTAAGTGCTTTCCCATTTTAAATTAGCCAGAAAATTAGCACTTGAATGACCAAAGTTCACCATGAGCTTGGTTGATGGTAGTCAGAAGTAGAAAAGCTCATTCCCAATGATTGATAGTAGCTGCATTCACAGAAGCCTATGATTTCCTTATACCAGAAAGCTTTCGTAACTTTGTAATTTCTCTTATTAACTCTTAGTTAATAGTAAACTAATTATCTCAAATTATCCAGGCATCACAGGTGCATACTCAACTAGAGGCTTCATTTGTATGGGTTTTACTAAGTATCTCATGGAATAAAGTAAAAAAAGAAGCTGGACAAATAAATGCTAATTCTTAAGGTTAAATCATTACTTTTAAATTCAACAATTAGACTACTTAACTTACATTCTGGAGGGAAACTGTTTCTAAAACACATTCCAACTTTAATCACATATGCACTTAAAGGTAGACTTCGACTTATGAACTATCTATATATACCAACCGTTGACCCTCAGATCCTCATCTCTAACAACCCTACTGCTATGGAAAATGAAGCTATTCCCAAAATCCCTTCATAAAATATGTAAGTTCAAAAATTATGTAGTAAAGAAAAGGGATAAATCCTTTGCCTCCACATATAATCATCTTTTCTTTCATATTAAGAAAACAACATAAAAATTAAAAGTTTAAAAAACAATAAAGTTAGGTTGGCCTGGTGGCGCAGTGGTTCAGTTCACACATTCCACTTTGGTGGCCCGGGATTCGCTGGCTTGGATCCCAGGTGTGGACATGGCACAACTTGGGAAGCCATGCTGTGGCAGGCACCCCACATATAAAGTAGAGGAAGATGGGCAGGGATGTTAGCTCAGGGACAGTCTTCCTCAGCAAAAAAAGGAGAATTGGCAGCAGATGCTGGCTCAGGGCCAATCTTCCTCAAAAAAAAAAAAAAAGGAAAAAGCCAATAAAAACAATAAAGCATTCTTTGATATCACAGCCAAAGTTCTAAGATATAATTAAGTTTTCTCTTCTTCCTACTTCCCATTTATTTCTCAATCCACTGCAATCTTGCTTCATCCCTCTGGGTTTCTCATTTCAGTGAATGATACTATCATCCACCCAATTATGAAAACCAAAAATGTTGATCTGTTATTTTACCCTTTTACTCCAATATCCATCCAGCCACTAGAATTTCTAGCAGACATGTCAACCTTTGAATATATCAAAAGTGAATCTTCTATCACCAACCTCATATCCTGGTTTACTCACTATTTTCTCCATCTCAGTTAATGGCAACTCCATTCTTGAAGCTACTCAGGCCAAAAGGGTCAGGCTTATTGTTGACTCCTCTTTTTACCTTTCTGATGTTATGCATCAGGAAATCCTGTGTATCTATCTTCATAATAGATTCAGAATCTGATGACTTGCATAGCCATTCCTTACCTGAATTATTGCTATAGCTTCATAACTGGCCTCTCTGCTCCCACCTTTGCTTCTCTACAGTTTATTTTCAACTAATGGCCAGAGTGATCCTTTTGAAACATAAAGCAGATATTTCTCTGCTCCTCAACTCAACCAGAATAAAAACTAAAAATTATTATTATGATCTACCAAGGCCCTACAGAATTTGACCCCAACTACCTCTCTACCCTGATCTCCGGCTTCTCCATTCTTCTCTCAGTTCATTCCAGCCAAATTTGCCTTCTTGTTCCTTGAACATGCTGGGCAGGCTCTACCTCAGGATGTTTACACTGTCACCTGTGCCTGCAAAGTTCTTCCCGCAGATATTTACTTTCTTCACTCTTTCCCTTGCATCTCTCAGTGAGGCCTATCCCGGACCAGCTCCACTACTACCCTTGTCACTCTCATTCCTTTAGTTTTCTCTGTTTTTTCTTTTATAGAACATATCATCTTCTAGTATACTATAAAATCGCTGACACTGTAATAGAATGTTTACTTCTTGCAAGGATTAAACTGATAGTGGCACCTAAGAGACACCAACAACTAAGATATGAGATTAACTGTGTCATTCTGAGGCAGTTTTATGACATGTTGGTTTGCTCTCAGTAAGATCTTAAGAATGGGGCCCTCTCAACAGAAACTTGGATCTCAGGAGGAAGACAGATGTTCATTTCAGAAGAAGCTAAGAACCAAACATCAAGGGGCCCTTAAGGAATGGAACACAAGCTTCAATTAAGCAGAATGTTTTGGAATTAATGCTACTTTCCAGACAATGCTAGTTCCCATGGACAGACTCAAATTTAGACAGTGGGAGGATAAAAGATAGAAGAGTATTCATTAGTCCGATAAGTAATGAGACCAAAGCAGAATTCCAACCACTAGATTTGGTAACAAAATCAAGAGAGGAATTAAACCAAAGTATGCTTCTGAACGGCAACCTAGAATATTGGTTCTCTTGTCTTCCTAAGCATCATTATCACCTGAGGAACATTATTTAAAAACACAGAATCCTGGGATGATTGAGAATAAAATGTTCAATGTGCACGGCCCTCAGAATCCATACTTTAAAAGGCTCCATGAGATGATTCTAAGGAGTCAGTCCTCTGAACTGTTACTCACTTAATTTTGGCTGACCACTACAAAATTTGTCTAAAATTTTGGGGAATTTCTGAGCCTGAAAAGAAGAGTCAAATAGTTTCTTTAATAGGGAGACATGGAATTTGAACAGTAGATCAACACATTGTTAAAAATGGAAAGGGCTCAACATTTTCATCCCCCTTACATTGTAAGCACCGGGAGGGAAAGTTTTAGCTGTTTCTCTGCCATCGTCTATCCAGTGTCAATCACAGTGTCTGCCATATGGTAGGGGCTCCATAAATATTTATGGAATTAATTATATAAGATTAAAGCCCAGGCGATAATTGGGTTTTTGTTTGTTTGTTTATTTTTAGCCCTCTAAGTATTTCGAAACTCATTTATTTTTCACTTGCTCTGTAATAGAAGCAGTCTAAGACAACATCTATTCCTTATTAACTCTTTAAACATAGTCATTAACATCCACTGATAAAATTCAAAGAAGTTTATCCTACCTATGAACAAGGCCCAGTACTGGCAATCAGAACTGTGTATCTTACCGATTTCCATAGAGAACAATTTGTTGTCCTTTATCTTGATGATGAAAAGATCACTGTCTGTTTAGATGATGTCAGTGTTCAGCTCTTCCATTAGTAAAGAAATTTATACTCTTGCATCTCTTGTAGTTACTGCAGGATGCTTCTATTCTCCATTCTTTGTTCTTTTTGAATGGGAAATGTTTAAACCATCTAATTTTCAAGTAGGTCTCTAAACTGGAAAAGTAATGATGCATACAAATACATTATATGTTAATAACAAAATGCATTTAGCTGATGATTAGGCCATTGATATTCTTATCTGGCAGCTAGATGCTTCTGTGAGCTCTGTAATTGCTGCCTCTCCAACAGTCTTAACTATATCACCTTAAGCGCAATGTAGTTCACACCAAGGGAAAGTTATACAGACCACTGCAACTTGTAACTTTTGCAGGTTTCCTTCTATTGTTGGAATAGGATGAAGTGCCTTAATACAGTGTATCCTATGCTTTCTGGACCCCACAAGCATTGGAGTGAATGAGTGTGACAATCATCACCACAAATTTCTGTTCATCTAAATTTACCTTTATGTATTTTTTGAAAACTTCAGCCTCCCTCAAATTCCTCCCTGAGTTCTGACAGTCCCCTAGATGTGTCACCGGTGTGCTAACTCAAATAGTCCTTCTGGTTAATATGTAGTGGCTGTAGATTTCCTTCTCTCTAGCATTGCTACGATGTTTCAGTGACTCTTGTTGCTACTAGTGTCAAAAGTGGAATCTATTTTACTAATGCCAATTTCCACTAAAGGTGCAATTGCTGCTGCAGCTGCTATTACCTACTATGATGTCTATACAAAGGGTTCAGATGCTTAACCTCATGACAGTGATATTACTGTTATGGGCACCAACTTCCATCATAGCTAAAGCTACTTCCAGAATCACGTCTTCTCATTTTTCCTGCATTCTTTCCACCCAGGGAGATCCTCATGGGACACCAAACAGCCATAACAGGAGCCATATTAGTCCCAGGGAATCCAATGATGGATGAACCCAAACCCAATGAGAATTCAAGCAAGCATACCTAATAAGCACATTGTTGTGCCTATTCACATTAGATAATATGATGGACATTAATTGTAGTGGCAACATAGGTTATTAAAATCTATATATAGTACATTGTTTCTAAAGATGGCCCAAGAATACTTCCCATCCCACATGCCTTTTTGCAATATCACTTTTCCAGCTCTTCCATAAAGAGGTAGAGTCTGTTTGTCCTCCCCTGGAATCTCACTGGTTCCGTGATTTGCTTAGCTCAATAGAATATGGCAGAAGTGATGCTTTGTGACTTCCAAGCCTAGGCCTTACTATGTCTAGCAGCTTTTGTTTTTACCCTTTTGGAAGCCAGCTGCCAAGTAAAAATGGTTGGGCTAGTCCACTAAATGATAAGAGGCCACATAGAGAAAAAGAAGTTGCAGGGAGAACTGAAGTGCCCCAGATGACAGCCAGCACCAAGATTCTAGATATGTGAGACTAGCTTAGGTCTTTCAGTTCTCAGTTAAGCATGTTGCCCCTCAGCTGATACCATGTAGTATAACAAGACAAGCATCCGTTCAAAATCCTGCCAAAATTTCTCACTCAAAGAATTGTGACCAAAAAAAGATTGTCATTTTAAGCCACTAAGTTGGGGGTAACTTGTTATGCAGCATGGGTAACTGAGACATCCCCTTTCTCTGGAAAGTCTTCAATATTCAGAGAAGTCTTCAGGGGCCATGTGCATGTGACATTTCTTTGACTATGCTCTATAATTGACTGATTCCATGGTAGAACTCTGACTCAGGGTAGGCCAATCAGAGTATCAGTCCCAAAAAATCCAAGGAATGAAGAGACACAGAGATTGGAAGCCTTTGGAGCCTCATAACATTAGCAAGTTCCCCAGACAGAAAATTCTATTGCTCATTTCCAAAGAACTATTCTGGTTCTTGCTCTTCCCGAGCCTTGGTTATTTGGCAATTTCTTTAATTTTGTGAGTTAGCTGAATATTATCCCAATGCATTCTCATACCTCTTTTTTTCTTGCATAAGCCAATGGAGTGTAGGAAAAATTTACATATAGCAATTCAAATGTACCAAAAGAGTACCTTTTTATTCTCTCTAAATTTGATTTCAACTTTGCTCTGAAGTCCCATTTGAACTAAAGGACTCAACACATTCTTATTTCAGCTAAATTCAAGTTCATTCTAATTAGTGCCCAATTCATTTAAGTTATTTGGAGACAAAGCAAGTTTTGAGGGCTTCTACTCCTCCAACTTCCCCTTCTCTTCACGTTACCTCTCCCTAGGTGACAAGCTATATGCAGAGGGATTTGTATGTTATATTATGGTAACAGAGAGAGGGCCTCTAGTCTGAGTCTGTCCTTCAGATTTTCACCTACCTCCACTAGCTCACCCATACTTGTATACATTGGTTTCATTTCTGGCACCAGAAGAACTTTATAATTTTTATTAGGTTGGCATCTTTCTTACATAAGGTCTTCCTCCTCTCTTACTCTATGATTCACAGGAAAAATTCTATGACCTGAGTCAGGCAAGCATGGCTCTTGATATGTAAAAGCCAAGCTGTGGATGAAATAGAATTTCTTTTATTCTTTCAACAAATCCTGGCTCCTAGAAAAATCAAAAATACTTTTATTTAATCTTTCTTGCTAAATACTTTTTTTAAAAACTCTATTTTGAGACTCAAAGGCAAAAAAACACTCCTTTGTTGTCAAATACATTCTGATATTGATTCATTGGGTATGGGTTCCACAGAACAACCAGGGAATAGGAGTTACTGAAGATAAAAAATGCTTTCATTAAATATCTTAAACATACTATACTCATCTGTTGTTTGATGTCCAAAAAACCTTGATTATTACTGATGGCATAAACTAGTCAAAATGCATGAGCCTCACTCTGTGTATTCCATTTCTAATTAACTGGAAACAGCAAGTCTCCATTGGCTCCAAAGAATTCCAAATATGAATTTAACTTCAGACTGACTTAGACATGAGGCAAAATGAGCCTTCAGAAAAACAAGGCTGTCAGGTTATAAGTAGAATTTTAGTTTTTGAAGTGAATATGAGTGGGAAGGATTCTGATTTAGGCAAAGAGTCTAGTTAGATGTTCCAGGAACAGCACCTGAAAGAGTGTGACAATTCTAATTTCAGAAGACTGGTACCAAAATATCTAATCAAAAGAATGAGAAAAAAAGGGAAACTTCAGTCAGACAATCTGGAACAAGGTAGGAAGATTACCATTAGGGAGCAGTTTACCATATGTATCCAAATCCTGACTAATGTACTAGGCATAAGAGGACGGAATCAGGAAAAAATCTAAATGAGATACAGTAGCCAGTCCTAAAATTTTTAGAAAGCCTTAATATTAGGAAGAATTGCTGACTGATTGGACCTAAGGTGGGAGAGTCAGACAGCTCAGTATTAAAACTCTGACCAACATGAGCCTTGGATAGGAAGGAAGAAGATAGACAATAAAGAATACTCAACCTCGTGGCTAAGTGAGTGCCTAGGGTTCACCTATAGCATGCTGAATACCCTAGTGAGGGAAGCAGAAGATGATGTATGAAATGTACAAAGAAGAGAAGGGAGATAATCAGAACAGTGGTTTAAGAATGTTCATCTGGTATATACTATAATAATCAGAATAGATTAGATATATTAGAGAATGGAGATTTAGGGACCAGTTGAAAGATCTTTATCCTAATCATTCTGCAATAGTTACATTGTAAGATATTGTTATATTTGTATTTACGCCTTTGTTACAATTCCTTTATCAAGCCAAGTTTGAAGTACAATTGTAAGCACTTCTTAAATAGGAATCCCATATAATTATTATACATCTTTATAACATCATTTACCCATTATTTATTCTTTTTGGTGAAATGCACAGCAGCCAAGGTGGCAGTGTTCATTTGTGTTCATCCTTTGCTCTAGTTGTGGACACAAATTTCCAGTCAGATTTCCTGGTAGACATGCAGTAATTATTACTTAAGATCACCTTATCTGGAGTAATCATAACAAGCTATTTATTTCTGTGTTGGTTTGCTAGGGCTGTCATAACAAAGTACCACAGACAGGTGACTTAAACAGCAGAAATTTACTTTTTTACAGTTCAGGAGACTAGAATTCCAAAATCAAGGTGTTGGCAGGTTTGGTTCCTTTTGAAATCTGTGATTGAAGAATCTATTCCAGGCCTCTCTCCTTGATTTATGGATGGCCATTTCCCTGTGTCTTCACATCCTCTTCCCTCTCTACCTGTCCATGCCAAAATTTCCTCTTCTTAAAAGAGCTCCAGTCTTATTGGATTATAGCCCAACCTATTGACCCCATTTTAACTTACTTCTTTAAATACAGTCACATTCTGAGGTACTGGGAATCAGGATTTCAATATGTGAATTTTGGGTGAGACACCATTCAGTCCATAAAAATTCCCACCAAACAACTTTCTTTACTTCAGGCAGAAAGTAAATGTAGTTTTATAATCTACGTTAAGGCGAAATTGGTAGCTACTGTGTGTTTCTTTGTCTTTCTATCTTTAAATTTTGTTTTGGTTTCTTTACCTGTTTCTGATGACTTATCGTAGCTTTTTCTAAGATCTTGTGCGGTAAACCCATGATTATTTTATTCCTCATATATGTTGTAATATGATGCAAAGCATGAACACAAATGAATATGACAATACATCCTGGTTCTTTCCAAGCTTATAAGAAAGCCCTAAACGGATAGTGTGTATTAATTCCAATTTTTTTCTAATTATTATACATTAATTTAATTTAAAACCCTCTTTAAATAGCCATTTAACTGGTCTGCTCATCTCTAGTTGTTTCTTCTACCAATATATCTTCCACACTGCCGCCAAAGAAGACATCAACTTGCTACTCTCCTTAGCAAATATCTGCAACGATATACCTCACTATACGCAAAATGAAATCCAAATTTTCCAGCTAGACATTCATCTTCTGGCATCAGCTTGTCTATCTAAGTCATGTCTTCTCACTACACATCAATACTTCAACCACGCTCTATCACATACACGTTCTCTGCTTCTGCATCTGTGCTTTTATTCATGTTAGTTTCTTTTCCTTCCTTCCAATTTCCACATGATAAAATTTTATGTATACTCCAAAGAGCTGCTCAAACACCATCTTCTCCATGAGGCCTTTCTACATCCTTATTGTACATCTCCCTCCAAGTTCACTTGCTGCATTTTGCTTAGAACTACATTATAACGTTTAGCAGACTCTGCCTTGTATTAGTTACTTATGTACTCATCTGCCTATTCCATTTATATGGAAGATCCACGGATGAGGGGAGGGCAAGCTGACATCTTATTCATCTTTAAATCCCCCTTTGAGAAAAACTGGCATATTATAGGCATTTTATAAATATTAGTTAAATTCAATTGAAGAATATGAATTACAAAATTTCACATGACTAGATTAAAATTAATTATGTCAGTTTGTGAGAGTCTTGGATTAGCTGGGTTTGATGATAAATTCGATATTGAGTTTAATTATATCTTTAGAACTTTTATAAATGGAGTCATATTTTCTGTTTTTCATATAAACTAGGAATCTCACGTAATTACTCTTATTTCTTATGACAACTGTCCAATTTCATCCTCAAATATAAAAGAAACAGATTTCCAAGAGGAGTTGCATTGTGAGGAGATATTCACAGCTACAGAAGTTGGGTAAGACAAAAAGAAAGGCACTTTGGTAAATGGGGCCCTCAAAGGCCTATCAGAGCAATTAGTATCTGTATTAACATTAGCCCTGGCAGAGAGAGTTTCAAAATGATTTCTCATCTACTTTAATGAGCTTTTATTATAGAAACCCTGAGGTATTTTATATCTCACATGAAAGAGTATAATTAGACACAAATTGATGGGCCTGTGCCTGTTGTGAAACTAGAATTTGTAATAGATGATTCTGAACCTGTTCTCTGCCTGGTATTATACCTCAAAAGCATCTGCAAATGCTGTAACTAATCTTCTAAAATAATCAGTAACCAATCTGCACACCATTTCCCATTTCCTGATATATAAACCATTATGAGACCAGCCAGGTGCAATTCTTTTACTGCTCTTCCCAAACACTATTGAGCATCTAATGACCTTGACAAAATTATCTTCATTAGAGTCTTGAACGCTAATTCACTTTGTCTTGGTAAGGGTATTATTTAGTAAAATGAATTTTTGGTGATCTGCAGCCTGAAAAAATCTTTGTTTTAGGTACATTGCCCTCTAAATGTTTTCTCTTATAACTCTTCAATTTCTCTGTGGTTCAGTAATTTTATTGATACAATATATGATTAGTCATCTTGGTATAATATTTTATTTCAATTTATCTTGGAGAATTAAAACTATTATAAAAATTACAGATTGATGTCTGTTTCTAAAGGCTGTGTCAAGGTGTGGAAATAATAACATGAAGTATGTTCTTCAGTATAAAAACATCTTTTATCTACTCCAGCCAAACATCCTTACTTACCCTCCTGATGGCCTAATTTGAAGATAACTTGAAAATTCAGTGCATTCCCAATATGAAGCATGTCGTTAATAAGCAGAAAAACAAAATTTTGAAAAAGCAAAATAAACAAAAACGCAAAACATAGTTTCTTAAAAACCAGATATGCTTCTTAATCAGAAGCTACTGGAATCCCTGGAAGAAATGTCCACATCCAGGTTTGGATAATTGGGAGAATATTAGATGGTATGATTCCACTGACCATTGACAATATTTTCTTTAAGGATGCATAACTATTAGTGACATCTAACTTTTAATCGTAACAGCGAGCAGAGGCATGCAACTGCACATTCCATGATTCACCACTACATATGCTGGCTATTTGAAGAGTATCACATGATGAAAGAAAAGCAGAGACTTGGGGCTTGTAGCTGAGAATGCTCCCCAGAGAACCTTATGACTGACTCCTAGAACACACAAATTCTTCCAACCTAGCATAGTACCCTTCACGAAATATGCTGAGGTAAATGGGAACTCAGTTGCCTCCGTTGCTTCAGCTCTGGGGATTTTTGCCTCATTCCTTACTATCTTGGTGATTGAACTTACAACTTTGCCTGCATATTAAAATCCTTTCATGCTCTTTACTTCCTTCTTGTTTTTTTCACTTGCCTCCTCAATTTTTTTAAATTTCTGGAAAGTTCTACAATCAAAATATCGACTTGTTTAATGTGACTTCTGTGAGAGTTTGTCCCAGAAGGCCAAAATTTTCAGAAAGCACTACCTAAAGAATTCAGCTATGCATGTTTTATGATTAAAATGTTCAAGTAACTTATTTTTGAAGAATAATAAGGCATTAACTTTAATATTACTCACAAGGCAGATTTATTCTTATCAAATAGTACTATGTGAAATGACATTCTTCAGAAATCATTTGGTCCAAATCCAACCATTTTTAAATCAGAAAATTGAGACCCTAGAAGGAAAAACAAAACAAAACAGGACAAAAAACAAAAACAAATAACATGCTAGAGCTAGAGCTTGAACTAAACAAAAAAGCTCCACACTCTAAATCTAGTGCTCACCTTAGTGTGCCATGCTCTACCCTTTATCACAAAACCTCTATGCAATTTCGGTAGGTCTTCTGCCTACAAATCAAACTGTTTGCACTCAAATTTTATTGCATGCAGATATACAACATAGCAAAGTAAATAACACATGAAGTTGATGCACTGAGAGCTTTCTTAATTTGGCCTCACAATTTAAGAGTCATTATTTCAGTCAGGTAGCAGCAGAAAAAAATGTATGTCATACAATGATAATTCTTGTATTGCTGATAACGCATATTCCATAATAAACCTAAGAATGTTATTTGGAACAATATACTTCAGTGTTCTGAACCTTAGTTTTGTCATCTGTAAAATGGTAATATGAAAATAGATAAGAATAGCTAATAATTCTCATCGTACATAAACATGTATCACTATCCCAATGTGCACTATCTTTGTGAGGGAGTTTCATATTTAAGACACCTTTTCATTACAAATATGAATAGCCCTAAGTTGTACAAATAAATGGGAAGTAATTTTAAAGTTTATTCCTATCTCAATAAAATACAATTCTTCTTCTTTATGAACTTATAATGATACATTAAGATAGGATGAATAGTTAAAAAGACATGCCTTACACATCAATTTCTACCTTGTCTATAACTTGACTTTTAACCAATCAGACTTAGCTTTATTGACAGTCTTCCTCTACCATATCACCTGAAGGAATAGTCATATCTACAGATGGGATAAGGGAAACACGGGAAAAGAATGAGATATCACCAATAATTTGTAAAGCCTGCATAATAATCCCACAGTGAAAGGATTTTTGATGTCATCAATAGCTGTGTGGATTAACTGTTCAGGTATTCCGGATACTGGATCCTGATATTGTTCTGACTTCTTTCAGCCAAAATTCATCAAAATAGACATGCACAAACTGAAGCTCCGAGAAGTTTTAAGCAGTGATTTACTCAAAATGCAAGAGATAAATTCCTATTATGTGCACATGTTTGTGATGCACGTGTATTGAAGAG
This sequence comes from Equus quagga, assembly GCF_021613505.1. NCBI lineage: Eukaryota > Metazoa > Chordata > Mammalia > Perissodactyla > Equidae > Equus > Equus quagga. The sequence continues at coordinate 54,588,469 of NC_060276.1, forward strand.
TGTTGGAAAGAAAAAGAGAATCTGCTTTTCCTTCCCTAGTCTAATTACCCTGTCTCCCTGAATCTGCAGGACATACAAAAGCAGTGCCTAACTTCCCTGAATGTTGTGTCCTTCAAGATGGCATTTTCCTCTTTCCCTAATGTTCCACTTCTGTTCTTCTGTTGGTACTTCTCTCTGAAAAATTTTCTCCCTCCTTAAATCTTCAGAACACACTATCTTCCTAAAGTATCTGTACCAAGATTCCTCTGTTTTCTAGTAATCCTCAGAGCCCTAGTCATCCACAAAATGTAAAGAGCATTTCTCATCTCAGATTTTCACCTGGCCAGTAAAAAAGTGGCCTAACTGCTGGGCTTAAGGCCTAGTAATTTGGGGTGAAGCCAGATTTAGACTAGGGGTGGCACAGATAAGTTTTGATTGTAGTCTGAATGATCCACTTTGTGTGAGACTTGAAGCTTATACGGCATGAGGAGCCCGCTAAAAAATAAACCCAAAATTATAAATACAAAATTAGGTATGAAAGTGAATACTTATGTAGAACCAGAAAATAGTGAACAAACTTTTGAAAAGCTAACAAATACCTCAAACATCAAAAAAATCCAGAAACAGAGTCATGTCAGCAAGATGACGGAATAGGAAGTCCCAGCCCTCATCATCCCCCAGCAACACTGACTTAACAGTGATATGTAGATCACAGTACATTTATGAGAGGTCCAGATTGCAGTTAAGAAGTTGCAGTATCCGAGATGAGCAAAAACCAAGAACATCCATATAGAAACGGGTAAGAATAAAAGAATAAAAATAAAGAAAAAAATCAATGAAACTACAAGTTGGTTTTTTGAAAAAGACAAGTGAAATTTACAAACCTTTAGCTAGACTAAGAAAAAAACAGAGAAATCTCAAGTAAATAAAATAAAAAATAAAAGAGTAGACATTACAGCTCATGCCACAGAAATAAAAAGAACCATACGGAAGTACTAAGAATAATTATATGGCAACCAATAGGACAACCTAAAAGAACTGGATAAATTTCTAGCAACATACAAGCTACCAAGACTGAATCACAAAGAAACAGAAACTCTGAACGGATAGATAATATCTAAGGAAATAGAATCCGTAATCAAAAACCTCCCAACTAACAAAAGCCCAGGACCAAACAGCTTCATCATGATTGAATTTTACCAAACTTTTAAAGAAGAATTTAGACCAATGCTTCTCAAACTTTTCCAAACAATTGAAGAGGAAGGACTATTTCCAAACTTTTTCTGTAAGACCAACATTGCCTTGAGACCAATACCAGACAAAGACATCACAAGAAAAGAAAACTACAGGCTAATATCCCTGATGAACATGGATACAAAAATTGTCAACAAAAAACTAGCAAACAGAACTTGAAAGCAAATTAAAAGGTCAGACACTATGATCAAGTGTGATTTATCTCTGGGATGTTAGGATGGTTCAACATACACAAATCAATTAACATGATATACCACATTAACCAAATGAAGGATGAAAATCACACGATCATCTCAATAGATGCAAAAAGGATTTGAAAAATTCAATATGATTTTATGATAAAAGCTGTCAACAAACTAAGTATAAAATGAATGTAACTCAACATAATAAAAACCATATAAGTCAAGCCCATAGTCAACACCACACTCAATGGTGAAAAACTGAAAGCATTCCCTCTAAGATCACGAACAAGACAAGGAGGCCTATTGTTTCTACTTCTATTAAACAGAATACTGGAAGTCCTAACGAGAGCGTCTTGGAAGAAAAAATTAAATGTGTACACTGTAACAAATACCTCAACATCTCTCCCTTCTCCCAGCCCCTGGCAAATGCAATTCTACTCTCTGATTCTCTGAGTTTGGCTATTTTAGATTCAACACGTACGTGGTACCATGCAGTATTTTTCCTCCTATGATTGGCTTATTTTACTTAGTATAGTATCTTCCATGTTCATCCATGTTGTCACTGATGGTAAGATTTCCTTCTTTTTTATGAATGAATAATATTCCATTGTATACATATAAAACACGTTTTCTTTGTCCATTCATCCATTCATGGACATTTAGATTGCTTTCATATCTTGGCTATTGTGAATAATACTGCAATGAACATGGGAGTGTGGATGTCATTTCAAGATCCTGATTTCAATTATTTTGGATATATACACAGAAGTAGGACTGCTGGATCATATGGTAGGTCTAATTTTAATTTTTTAAGAACTTCCATACTGTTTTCCATAGAGGCTACGCCAAATAACATACCAACTAACAGTGTACAAGGGTTCTGATTTCTCTACATAGTTTCCAACTTTTAATACATTTTCTTTTTTTGATAATATCCATCCTAAGAGTATGAAGTGATATCTCATTGTGGTTTCAAATTTCATTTCCCTGATGATGATTAATTTTGAGCACCTCTGCAAATAACTGTTGGCCATTTGTATCCCTGCTTTGGAGAAATGTCTATCCAGCTTCTTTGCCTAATAGGAATATTTGTTTCTGTGCTATTGAGATGGATCAGTTCTTTATATATTTTGAATATTATCCCTTTATCAGATATATGATTTGCAAATATTTTCTCCCATTCTGTAGGTTATCTTTTCATTTTGTTGATTGTTTCCTTTGATGTGAAGAATATTTTTATTTTGATGTAATCCCTCTGGTCTATTTTACTTTTATTGCCTGTGCTTTTGCTGTCATATCCAAGAAATCATTGGTAAGGCTAACGTCAGGAAGATTTCTCCCTATATTTTCTTCTAGAAGTTTTATAGTTTCAGGTCTTACTTCAAGTTTTTAATCTATTTTGAGTTGATTTTTGTGTATGGTATAAGATAAAGGTTGAATTCCAGTCTTTTGCAAGTGGGCATCCAGTTTTCCCAGCACTATTTATCAAGGTGACTATCCTTTCCCTATCGTGCATTATTGGAACATTTATCAAAGATCAGTTGACTATACGTGAAACTTTATTTCTGGGCCTTCTATTCTGTTCCATTGGTCTATTAATGTTTTTATTCCAGTATTATATTATATCAATTACTGAAGATTTATAATATGGTTTGAAATCAGAAAGTGTGACACCTCCAACTTTGTTCTTCATGCTCGAAATTTCTTTGGCTGTTTGGGATCTTTTCTGTTTCCATGTAAATTTTAGGATTTTTAAAAATATTTCTATAACAATGACATTGGAATTTAGATAAAATTGCATTGAATCTATAGATAGCTTTGAGTAGTATGAATATTTTTAAAATAGCAGTTTTCCCAATTTATGAACATAAGATCTTTCCATTTATTTGTGTTTAATTTCTTTCATCAAGATTTTGTAGTTTTCAGTGCACAAATATTTCACCTCCTTAGGTAAGCATTTTATTCTTTTTGATGCTTTTGTAGATGAGATTGTTTTCCTAATTTCCTTTCCAAAATTTTCAATGCTAATGTATAGATATATAACTGATTTTTGCATGTTGATTTTGTGTCCTGTAATTTTACTGTTTGTTTGTTATTTCCAACAATTTTTTGTGGAATCTTTAGGGTTTTATACATATAAGATCAAGTCATCTACAAGTAGAAATGATTTTACTTTTTTCTTTGTAATTGTGATGCCTTTTATTTATTTTGCTTGCCTTGTTGCTCTGGCTAGGATTTCAAATACCATGTTAAATAGAAGTGATGAGAGAGGGCATTTTTGCCTTGTTCCTGATCTTTGAAGTTAAACTTTGAATTTTTCACCATTGAGTATGATGGTAGCTGTGGGCTTGATTTATATAACCTTTGTTATGTAGAGACACAATCCTTTTTTACCTAGTGTGTTGAGAGTTTTATTCATGAAAATATGTTGAATATTGTCAAATGATTTTTCTACATCTATTGAGATGATCATGTGATTTTCATACTTCATTCTGTTAACGTGGTGTATCACACTGATAGATTGGCTTATGTTGAACAATCCTTGCATCCCATGGTCATGACAGTTGGCCATGATGTATGATCCTTATAATGTCCTGTTGAATTCAGGTTGCTAATATTTTGTTGAGGATTTTTGCATCCATGTTCATTATTGTTATTGGCCTGTAGTTTTGATTTCTTGTGATTTCTTTCTCAGACTTTAGTACCAGGGAAATGCTGGCCCCCCAAAAAGAGTTTGTAAGTGTTTCCCTCTCCTTATTATTTTGGAAGTTCTTAAGAAAATTTGGTATTAATTCTTCTTTAAATGTTCAGTAGAATTTACCTGCGAAGCCATCTGGTCCTGGGCTTTTCTTTGTTGGGAGATTTTTGATTACTAATTCAATCTCATTATTTATTTTTTGACTTTTTGGGCTTTCTATTTCATTATGATTCAGTCTTACTATGTTGTATGTATCTAGGAACTTATTCAGTTCTTCTAGGTTGTTCTATTTGTTAGCACATAATTATTCATAATAGTTATAGTATCACAGTATCATCCTCTTTATTTTTGTGACATCAGTTGTATTGTCTCCTCTTCCATTTCTGATTTACTAATTTGAACTTTCCCTCTTTTTTTCTTAGTTATTCTAGTTAAGGGTTTTTCAATTGTGTTTATTTTTTCAAAAAATCATCTCTTTGTTTTGACAATTTTTTTCTGTTATGTTTCTATTCTTTATTCTTGCTCTTATCTTTACTAGTTTTTCCTCCTGTCAATTTAGGTTATAGTTTTATCTACTTTGTTTCTTGAGGTATTAAGCTTGGTTGTTTGTTCAAGATCTTTCATCTTCTTAATGTAAGCATTTATCACTATAAACTTCTCTCTTTATACAACTTTTGTTTTTTATGATAAGTTTTGGTATGTTGTGCTTTTACTTTCATTTGTTTTGATATTTCCTAATTTCCTTATTGTTTTCTTCTTTAACCCAATGGTTGTTCAAGGGTATGTTGTTTAATTTGCACATATTTGTGAATTTTTCAGTTTGCCTTCTGCTATTGATTTCTAATTTTGTTTCATTGTTCTCAGAAAAGATTCCTGGTATGATTGCTATTTTCTTAAACTTCAAATTTGTTTTCTGAATAATGTGATATATCTTGGAGCATATTTCATGTTTGCTTGAGAATAGTATGTATTCTGCTTCTTGAGTGGAATATTCTGTGTATATGAGTTGATCCGTTTGTTCTATATTGCTGTACAAGTCATATCATATTACCTTATTGCATATTAACATTGCTTTTTTTAAAATTTCAGCTATGTTGAGGCATAATTAACAAAGAAATTATAAGATATGAAAATGTATGTTGTGGGATTTCATACATTTATACATTGTGAGAGGATTCCCGCCATCAAGTTACCTAACACATCCATCACCTCTTATATTTATTTGTTGGGTTTTTTTGGTGAAAACATTTGGTAAAACATCTACTCTTTTACCATATTTCAATTATACAACACAATGTTATCAACTATACTCACCATGTTTTACATTAAATCCTCAGACCTTATTCATCTTATAGCTGAAAGCTTGTACTCTTTTACCAATCTCTCTCTATTTTCCCCACCCCTCAGTCCCTTGCAACTACTTTTCTACTGTTTGCTTCTATGAGTTTGAGGGGTTTTTTTCAATTGAGGTAAACTTGGTTTATAACATATAAATTTCAGGTGTACATTATTATATTTTGACTTCTGTACAGATTACCTCATGTTCACCACCCAATGTCTAATTGCCATCCATCACTGTATACATGTACCCTATCACCCCTTTCTCTTTTCTCCCTCCTTCCCCTCTGATAACCACCAATCTGATCTCTGTATCTTTGTGTTTGTTTGTCGCTGCTGTGGGACTTCTGAAGCAAGGTGAGTGGGTCTACCTTGGTGAGGTGGGGTGGGGTTGGATGTGTACATGGAGCTGGCCTGCATTGGCAGAGTGTGAGGGCCCAATGGTGGGGGGGGTGTGATGGCTGCAGCAGACTTGTGCCACTTGCCATCTCAAACAGCCACACAGGGATTGGACCCACCTTCCAACACCTCAAAGATTGTTTGCCGCTGTGTACTGGGGCTCACCCCACCCATCTATGCTCCTGAGAGACCTGATAACAGCCTTGCATGGTGGAGAGCCTCACTGGAGCACTACAGCAATCGTGAGCCCCTGAGCCTAGCAACCAGCCATGCTGAGGATCTGACCCACTTAAGAGCAAAATAGTAGCAGGTGTGTGCTATTAGAACTTGCTGGCAGACATGCAGGTGCTTTTTCTGCTCAATAAAGTGACAAAAGTGACTGTAGCAGCCCCACATGCCTGAGTCTTACAACCAGTTGACCCAGGGCTGGCCTAGCCTACCTGTACACCTGCAACAAGAGGAATCCCACCACAGCAGAAGGTCACATGTAGCCCACACAGGGGACACTCCTGGAACATTTGGAATTACTGATAAGGGGGAAGTATATTGCTGAACCTTACAAGGAATCTCTTACATAAAGCCACTTCTCCAAGTTAGGATGATGTAGCTAGTCTACCTAATACATAGACATAAGCACAGAGAAAGAAGCAAAAAAGGGAGACAAAGGAATATGTTTCAAATGAGAGAATGGGACTAATCCTCAGGACAAAAATGAAACAAAACAGAAATAAACAATCTACCTGATAAAGTGTACAAACTGATAGCCATAATGATGCTCACTGATCTTGTGAGAATAGATGAATGCAGTTTGAACCTCAACAAAGAATTAGAAAATATAAAGAAGAGCCGATCAGAAATGAAGAATATAATAACGGAAATGAAAAATTCACTAGGTGGAATGAATAGTGAAGAAGATGATACAGAAGAATGGATCAGTAAGCTGGACAAAAAACTAGAGGAAATCACCCATGCAGAACATGAAAAAGAAAAAAGGCTTAAAAGTATGAGGAGAGTCTGAGGGACCTCTGGGACAACCTCAAGCATGCTACATCCATATTATAGGTATAATAGATGAAAACTTTCCTAACCTAAGTAAAGAAACAGATATCCAGGTAAAGGAAGCACAGAGAGCACCAAACAAGATGAACCCAAAGAGGCCCACACTAAGACACGTTATAATAAAAATGTGAAGAATTAAAGATAAAGGGAAAATCCTAAAATCTGCAAGAGAAAGGGAACAAGTTACATACAAAGGAAACCCCATAAGGCTATCAGCTGATTTCTCAGCAGATGCCTTTCAGGCTAGAAGGGAGTGGTATGATATATTCAAAGAGCTGAAAGGAAAAAACCTACAGCCAAGAATACTCTACCTGAAAATGTTACCATTCTGAATGGAAGGAGAGATAGTTTCTTAGATAAGCAAAAACTATAGGAGGTCATCACCACTAAACTGGCTTTACAAGAAGTGTTAAAGGGACTTATTTAAGTGGAAAAGAAAAGGACACAAATGGAAACATGAATATTATCAGAGAAAAAAATCACTGGTAAAGGCAAAAGTACAGTAAACGTAGCAAATTAACCAACTATAAAGCTAGTATGAATGTCAAAATACAAAAGTACTAAAAATATACATCTCCATGATATGAGATTAAGGAATACACACACTAAAAAGAGGTTAAATATGATACTAAAATCATAAAATATGGGAGGAGGGGAGTAAAAGTGTAGGGCTTTTAGAAGTAGGTCAAACTTAAGCATCCTCAACTTAATATAGATTGCTATTTACATTGCTTATTATATATGAACCTCATGGTAATCACAAACCAGAAACCTCTAATAAAAACACAAAAAATAAAGAGAAAGGAAATCAAACATATTACTACAGAAAGAAATCAAATCACAAGGGAAGATAGCAAAAGAAGAAGAAAGGAACAGAAAAGAATGACTCAAACACCCAGAAAAAAGTAACAAAATGACAATAAGTACATACTTATCACTAGCTACTTTAAATACCAATGGATTAAATGCTCCTATCAAAAGACATAGTGTGGCTGAATGGACAAAAAATCAAGACCCATATATATGCAGCATACAAAAGACACACAGGACACACTTCATACCTAAAGACACTCACAAACTGAAAGTGAAGAGATAGAAAAAGACACTCCATGAAAATGGCAATGAAAACAAAGCCGTGGTAACAATTCTTATATCAGACAAAATAGACTTTAAAATAAAAATTGTAATAAGAGCCCCTAAAATTGAGCCACTAAAATTGAGCCACTAAAATAAGAGCCAACAAAAATTGTAATAAGAAGGGCACTACATAATAATAAAAGGAACAATCCAACAAGAGAACATAACACTTGTAAATTATCTATGCACCCAACATAGGAGCACCTAAATATATAAAGCAATTATTAAATAAATAAAAGGATAATTTGACAGTAATACAATAATTTAAGGGGATTTTAATACTCCACTTACATCAGTAGAGAGATCATCTAAAGAGAAGGTCAATAAGGAAACATTAGCCTTAAATAACATGTTAGACCAGGTGGCCTTGATAGATTTATACAGAACACTCTATCCATGAACCAGAGAATACTCATTCTTTTCAAATGCACATGGAACATTCACCAAGATATCACATATTAGACCACAGAACAAGTCTCAATAAGTTTAAGAAGATTGAAATAACATCAAGCCTCTTTTCTGACCACATAGTATGAAACTAGAAACAACTACAAGAAGAAAACTGGAAAAACCACAAATATGTGGATATTAAACAAATGCTACTGAACAACTATTTAGTCAAAGAAGAGCTCAAAGAAAAATATAAAAAATACCTGGAGACAAATGAAAATGAAAATGCAACATGCCAAAATCTATGGGAGACAGCAAAAGTGATACTAAGAGGGAAGCTTATGGCAACACAGGCCCACCTCAAGAAACAAGAAATAGCTCAAATAAACCATCTAACAGTACACCTAAAGAAACCAGAAAAAGAACAAACAAAGCCCCAAATCAGTAGCAGGGAGGAAATAATAAAACTCAGTGCAGAAATATATGAAATAGAGACTAAAAAAAAAAAATAAAAACAGTAGAAAGGATCAGTGAAACTAAAAGCAGTTTCCTTGAAAAGATAAACAAAACTGACAATACTTTAGCTAGACTCAGCAAGAAGAAAAGAGAGTAGGCTCAAATAAATAAAATCAGAAACGAAAGAGGAGAAATTACAGTGAACACCACAGAAATACAAAGGGTTACAAGAGACTACCAAAAAAAGCTATATGCCACCAAATTGGATAATCTAGAAGAAATAGATAAATTCTCAGAATTATAAAACTTTCCAAAACTGAATCAAGAAGAAATAGAGAATGTGAATAGACCTATCAAAAACCTCCCAAAACACAAAAGTCTGGGACCAATCTTCCTTGGTGAATTTTACCAAACATTCAAAAAAGACAATACCTATCCTTCTCAAATGCTTTCAAAAAATTGAAGAGGATGGGGCTGGCCCGGTGCTGCAGTGGTTAAGTTCACACGTTCCGCTTCTCAGTAGCCCAGAGTTTGCTGGTTTGGATCCTGGGTGTGGACAGGGCACGGCTTGGCAAAAAATCCATGCTGTGGTAGGCATCCCACGTATAAAGTGGAGGAAGATGGGTATGGATGTTAGCTCAGGGCCAGTCTTCCTCAACAAAAAGGAGGATTGGCAGCAGTTAGCTCAGGGCTAATCTTCCTCAAAAAAAAAACATTGAAGAGGATGGGATCCTTCCTAACTCATTCTATGAGGACATTACCCTGATGCCAAAACCAGAAAAGGACAACATGTAGAAAGAAAACTAGAGGTCAATATGACTGATGAAAAATAGATGTAAACATCCTCAACAAAATACTAGTAAATTGAATAAAACAATACATTAAAAAGATCATTCACCATGGGCAAGTGAGATTTATTCCAGAAATGCAGAGATAGTTCAACATCTAAAAGTCAATCATTGTGATACACCACATTAATAAAATTAAGAATAAAAATCACGTGATCTTCTCAATAGAAGCAGAGAAAGCACTTGACAAGATATAGCATCCACTTATGATAAAAACTCTGAATAAAACGGGTATAGAAGTACCTCAAAATAATAGAGGTGATATATGACCACCACAGCTAACATTCAACTCAATGGTGAAAAACTGAAAGCTACTGCTTTAAGAACTGGAGGAAAAAAGTCAGACGAATTACCATGGCCCGTGGACGAGTTGTTTAGATCATTGCACTGATTGTTGAGAGCCCCTGCTCCTCTTTTGTTCTTAGCTACCCCTAAGTAATCTAGCCATGCTTATTTCCTCAGTGTTCTGTGTGAAGTGTGACAAAAGCAGACTGTCAGGTAGCACCCTGAAAAGTGGTGAAGTCAAACACTCACTTTGCTCTCTCTTTTCCCCATGAGAGAATGTGCAGACCACAAGGATGTCTCTTGGTGTACTGCTGTGCTGGCTTAGGGGAAGTGTGATGCAGATAAAGCAAAACTTTTCTCCTTACCCTTTTTAATGCATCTTTACTCATTTCTGTGTTTCACTGGGGTTCTGTAACCTCTCATCTGGATTCTCATTAAGCGATTTTTGTCCCTGAATGGTTATTAAATTGGTGTTTCTCTGGGAGAACAAGGGCATGGAATCTCCCAATCCATCATCTTGTTGATGTCACTCCTTATGTAACCGTTAGTACTATGCTTAACCAAGGAGGTGAAAGACTTGTACATTGAAAGCTACAAAGCATTGCTGAAATAAATTAAAGGAGATGCAAACAAATAGAAAGACATCCTATGTTCATGTACTGCCATACTTAGTTTTGTTAAAATGTTCATGCTACACAAAGAATCAATGCTATCTCCACCAAAATACCAATGGCATTTTTAGAGACATAGAAAAGCAATGCTAAAATTCATATATAACCACAAAAAAAAAGCACAAAACGTCTAAACAATCTTGAGAAATAAAATAAGTTTGGAGTATCACACTTTACACTTTTTTTATTTTAAAATATATTACAAAGCTATAGCAATCAGAACAGTATAGTACTGCCATAATGATAGATGTATAGACAAGTGGTACAGAATAGAAATCCCAGAAATAAAGTCAAGCATATACAGTCAACTGATCTTCAACAAGGGAGCCAAAAAAATGCAGTAGGGAAAAGAAAGTTTCTCAACAAATGGCACTGGGAAAACTGGATATCCACACGAAAAAGAATGAGATTGGACCTTTATCTTATACCATAAACAATCAACTCAAATGGATTGAAGACTTAAATGTAAGATCTGAAACTATAAAAAGAATGACTGTAGAAAAAAATAGGAGAAACACTTCTCAACATGGGCCTTGGCAAAAATTTCTTGGATTTAACATCAAAAGCACAGGCAATAAAAGCAAAAGTATACAATTGGGACTACATCAAACTAAAAAGTTTCTGCACAGCAAAGGAAACAATCGAGAAAATAAAAAGACAACCTATGGTATGGGAGAAAATATTTAAAACCATATATCTGATAAGGAATTAATATTTAAAATATATAAGGAACTCTTAAAAGTCAGTGTCAAGATAAATAAATAACCCTATTTAAAAAAGGAGAGAAACCGAACAGACATTTCTCCAAAGAAGACATACAAATGGCCAACAGGTATATTCAAAGGTGTTCAATGTCAATAATCATCAGGAAAGTACAAATAAAAACCACAATGAGATATCCTCTCACACCTCTTAGGATGGCTATTATTAAAAAAAAAACACACAAAAGATATCAAGTGTAGATGAGTATGTGGAGAAATTACAACCCTTGTACACTGTTGGCAGGGATATAAAATGTTGAAGCTGCTGTAGACAACAGCATAGAAATTCTTCAAAAAATAGAACTGTCATATGACCCAGCAATCCCACTTCTGTGTATGTATCCAAAACAATTGAAATTTCGATCTTAAAGAGATATCTTTACTCTCATCTTTAATGTAGCATTATTCACAGCAGTCAAGATATAGAAACAACCTAAATGTTTATCCTTGGATGAATGGATAAAGAAAATGTGGCATATACATAGAATGGAATGTTATTCAGCGTTTAAACAGAGGAAAATTCTGCCATTCGCTATAACATGGATGAACATAGGCATTGTGCTAAGTAAGATAAGCCAATCATAGAAGGGTAAATGCTGCAAGATTCCACTTATATGAGACATTTATAATATTCAAAGAGTGTTCTATGTCTACAATAGTCAAAAGCATAAGCAAAAAGTTGAATCGTGGTTTCCAGGTGCGGAGCGGAGTGGGAAATACAGTTATCATTCAATAGGTATAAAGTTTCAATTATGCAAGATAAACAAGTTCTAGAGGTCTGCTGCTCAACATAGTACCTATAGTTAATAATACTGTATTGTAGACTTAAAATTTCGTTAATAGGGTGGATCTTACATTAAATGTTCTTACCATAATAACAACAACAAGGAAATGCAAAGATAAACAACAGACTGGTAGAAAATATTTACAAAACATACATCTGATAAAGCACTTGTGTACAGAATTATAAGAAGAAAACAATTCAATAAAAATTAAGCAAATAAACTAAATAGATTTTTCACCAAAGATGATATATAAATAAAAAGATGCTCAACATCATTAGTCATTAAGGAAATGTGAATGAAAATGATGAGATACCATTTCACCTCACTTGAATGGTTATAAAAAATAATGTAGACTATAACAATCTTGGTAAGGATGTGGAGAAATGGAGACCCTTATACATTGCTGGTGAAAATGTAAAATGGTGCAGACACATGGAAAAACATCTTGTCAGTTTCTTAAAAAATTAAAAGTAAAATTACCATATGACCCAGAAGTTCTTCTCCTACATATCTACCCAAGAGCAAGGAGAACATGCACAAGGGCTTGCATGTGACTGTTCATTATAGCATTATTTATAATTTTTAAAAATTAAAGACAACCTAAGTTTCCATCAACTGGTGAATAGATGTACTAAATGTGGAATATCCATACAATGAAATACTATTCAGCAGTAAAAAGGAATGAACTATTGATGCATGTTATGACTTGTGAACATCAATAACAGTATGCCAAATGAAAGAAGCCAGACACAAGAGACTATATATTGTATGATTCCTTTTATAGTAAATGTCCATAAAGGGAAAATTTATGGAGACAGAAAGTAGGCTAGTGATTGTGTGGGGCTAGGAATAGGAAAGAAAATTAACTATAAATGGACATAAGGGATGAAAATGTTCTAAAACTAAGTTAGGCTGATCGTTGCACTACTTTATAAATTTACTAACCATCATTGTATTATTTTTAAAAACCTAGAAACATAACATAGTTTTTATAACTATCTTCCTGATATCTTTATAATTATTTTTTCTCTTCATTTTTCACTACATAATCTTTTATTGCTTCTTTGTATGACAGTCATTTTTTTAATGTCATTTTCTATACAGATATTAGAAAGGTAAGAGTCTTTTCTTTCAGGTAAGATATTCCTAATATATATTCACGTCTAGGGACAGTCTCTCTTCTTTATTAACTGGCAATTTTGAATAATTGGATTCACAAGAATTTGCAAAGATAGTACAGAGAGTTCACATGTAAACTTCATCTAATTTCCCCCAATGATAACACCTTACATAGTCATAGTACTATATCAAAACAAGGAAATCAGCATTGGTACAATGTGTGTGTACCATTCTATGCTAATTTATTACATGTGTAAATTCATGTAGCATCCACCAAAATCAAGATACAGAACTATTCGCTTTTATAGCTGCATCCACATCTCTCTCCAACCTAACCCTGGCAACCTCTAATCCCTTCTCCATATCTATAATTTTGTCATTTTGAGAATGTTATTTAAAGGGAGTCCTAGAGTATGCTGCACTTAGAGAATGACTTTTTTCACCATACATAGTGCCCTTAAGATCTATCCAAATTTTTGCATGTATCAACAGTTTCTTTTTATTGCTGAGTAATATTCTGTGATATCAATGTGTGGATGCATATGGATTTGTTTCACCATTCACACATCATAGGACACTTTAGTTGCTTCTGGTTTGGTCCAATACAAATAAAGCTATGATGAACAATAGTATACAGGTTTCTGTGTGAACATACGTTTTCATTTATCTACAATAAATTCCCAGAAAAGCAATTTTGGGGTCATATGGTAAGTGTATATTTAGGTTTTTTAAGAAATTGACAAGCCATTTTCAAGAGTAGTTGTACCATTTTACATTCCCATCAATAATTTGTGAGCGATCCAGATGCTGCTTCTTCATCAGTATTTGGTATTGCCATTATTTTTCTTTTAGCTGTTCTAATTGGTGTGTAGTGGTATTTCATTGTGGCTTTAATCTGCATTTCTCTGGTGGCTAGTTAAATTAAACGTTTCATTTGCTTATTTTCTATGTGCATATCCTCTCCAGTGAAATGTCTCATTCCTTTGGCTCACTTTCTAACTGGATTATTTTTCTTTTACTGTTGAGTTTTCAGAGTTCTTTATAAATTTTAGATATGAGTCCATTATCAGAAATACAGTTTGCAAACATTTTTTCCCAGTCTGTAGCTTTTCTTTTCATCCTCTTAACAGGGTCTTTCTGAGAGCAAAAGTTTTAAATTTTGATGAAGTCCAATTTATCAATTTTTTTCTTTTATGGATCATTCTCTTTTTTTGGTGAGGAAGACTCGCCCTGAGCTAACATCCATTGCCAATCTTCCTCTTTTTTTCTGTTTTTTTTTTTTCTTTTGGCTTGAGGAAGATTAGCCCTGAGCTAACATCTGTGCCATTCTTCCTCTACTTTGCATGTGGGATGCCTCCACAGCATGGTTGATGTGTGTAGTATGTCTGTGCCTGGGATCTGAATCCACAAACTTGAGCCACCTAAGTGGAGTGCACAGAACTTTAACCACTCGGCCACGAACTGGCCCCTATGGATCATTTTTTTGATGTCGTATGTAAATACTTTTTGCCTAGCCCTAGGTCCCGAAGATTTTCTCCTGTGTTTACTTTTAATAGTTATATAGTTTTAAATTTTATATTTAAGTCCATGATCCATTTTGAGTTAATTTTTTTATAAGATGAGAGATTTAGCTCAAGGTTCTTTTTAGCCTACCTGTATCCAAATGCTTCATCACCATTTGCTAAAAGGTTTATTCTTCCTCCATTGAATCACTTATCTACATAAAAAATTAAATGACCATATATATTTAGTTCTATTTCTGTTCTATTTGGTTTCATTAATATATGTGTGTATCTATCCAACAATAACACACGGTCTTGATTATTGTAGCTATAAAAATCTTGTAATTAGGTAGAGTGATTCCTTTCACTTTATTCTTCTTTTTCATGACAGTTTCAGCTATTCTGGTTCCTTTTCCTTTCTGGATGACCCTTAGAATAATCTTGTCTGTACCTATAAAGTATCTTACTGTGGTATCAATAGTATTATGTTAAACTTGTTTATCAATTTAGTGATAATTTACATCTTTACTATGTTGTTTTCCAATATACAAATATGGTATATATTTGCATTTATTTATATTTTCTTTGATTTATTTCATCAGTGCTTTGTAGTTTTTGACATACAATTCCTTTACATATTTTGTTAGATTTATACCAAATCTGCCCCCCTTTTTTTTAAGTTGTAAATAGTATTGTATTTTTAGCTTTGATTTCCTCATGTTCATTGCTAGTGTATAAAAATATAATTCATTTTCCATATTAATCCTATATCTTGTGGAACTTCTTCCTTTGAATCATATTTGACTCTGGATTCTCAAAGTCCATACTTTATCACATAGCATTGTTCTCTGTGACATCAAGAATGTGGTTAATGCAGCATTTTAATGTTACCTAATTGTCTCCAGGATTTCATCTAAGACTTTGACAACTATTCTGCAAATTTTAATGCTGGTGCTATCTTGATCTAACCAGAGAGTTTAAACAGAAGGTTTTCACTTAACAATCAATTCACATATTCCTACCTGAAATATTCCCTACATGTTTTGGTGACTGAAATGTTGAGGAGTTCAAGTTGTTCAATCAGCCAATGAGAATACGAACGAAGTCATTACACTTCAGCAAGCTTACTCTTTACTGTTAAGATCATGTCTACAAATGCATTAAGAAGTAACATTCTTGGTGACTTAGCAAGTGATTCTTGACTTCTATTCCAGGTGATTTCTTGCTTGTTTCGTCTGTCTCTCTCTTTCTCTAAGTCCACAGGAATCTTTTTCTCATCTGAATCAAAACTGTCTCCCTTTCTATTTCTTTGAAAAGCTCTACTCTGCTTGTGAATTACCTTACTTTTATGGATGAGGCCTTTGTCAAACGATATACATAATTCAGTTTAATTTAGTGCAACACAAAGAACTATGACCACGTTCACACATATAGACAATAAGGCAATGAGGCAATAACCAATCACATCACAACTGCCTCCTGATCCTTCCATTATAAGATGACTTCTGATTTCAGAGATGTTAAAATGTGACTGATGTGTATCTTACAATCTGTGAAATGTCTTGGAAGAAGCAGCTTTTTCCAAAAATTTCCCCATTAGAATTTAAGCTCGAAGAAGTGAATGCTTCATGATCATTTTTATCACTATATCCCCAGTACCTAAAACAATGCCTGGCATATAGTAAATACCCAATAAATATGTTGATGCGTTAATTGGAATCAGGATTTCAAATATTCAGGTTATTCAACTTCTTCCAAGTCAACAACTATCAATCTTTTTCCTACTGAGAAATAATTTTCAACACATATTTTAGTGTTCACTCACAAATCAAGCCAGCACTTACATCTCCTTCTATTTTGAGTAAAATATCACTTATAATTACTCATTTTAATCTTTGATTTCAATTCTGATGCTCTATAGTAAATTAATGTTATCATCAGAATGGAAGTGCAGTTAAGACTGGTCTGATAATTTGGCCATAATACGTCATGCAAAATAATTTAACATAAGGACATAAAGAAGAAAAAAACAGCAAATTTTATATTTCTTCCAGATCATGTTTTTGACACTTTTTGCTTTTGCTTTGCAACTTAGATCATTGCCAATACACAAACACTAAATCATTCAATTGCTTTAATTTCTTTAATTAAAATTATTTAATTGCTTTAATATGATGACTGCATAATCAATCATCTCACATGTGTAGTTAATCTGGTACTGGCATGAATTCAGTCAACATTCAGAAATGATCCTGATTTTGATGATCCATACTTTTTAATCATTCTTGTGATTTTTATTCTTCATTTTTTTAATGTGTTGCATAACATTGATTGATTTGTGAATATTGAACCATCTTTACATCCCAGGAATAAAACTCACTTGATCGTGATGTATGATCCTTTTAATGTATTGTTCTATTTCATTTGCTAATATTTTGTTGAGGATTTTTGCATCTCTGTTCATCAGTGATAATCACCTGTAATTTTCTTTTTTGTGTGTATTGTCCTTGTCTGGTTTTAGTATCAGGGTAATGTTGGCCTCATAGAATGAGTTCGGAAATGTCCCCTCCTCTTCAATTTTTTGGAAGAGTTTGTGAGGAGCGGGATTTAAGTCTTCTTTGAATGTTTGGTAGAATTCACCAGAGAAGCCATCTGGTACTAGACGTCTGTTTTTTTGTGAGGATTTTGATTACTGTTTCAATCTTTTTACTAGTGATAGGTCTATTCAGATTCTCTATTTCTTCTTGATTCTGGTTTGGAAAATTGTATAATTCTAAGAATTTATCCATTTCTTCTAGATTATCCAATTCGATGATGTATAACTTTGCACAGTATTCTCTTTTAATCCTTTGTATTTCTTTGTTGTCTCTTGCAATTTCTCCTCTTTCATTTCAGGTTTTATTGATTTGAGTCTTCTCTTTTTTTTCTTGGTGAGTCTAGCCAAAGGTTTTTCAATTTTGTTCATCTTTTCAATGAATCAGCTTTTAGTTTCATTGATCTTTTCTATTTTCTTTTCAGTCTATAATTCATTTATTTATGCTCTGAATTTTATTGTTTCCTTCTTTTCCACTTAAATAACTCCCTTTTACATTGCCTGTAAGGCTGGTTTATTGGTGTTAAACTCCTTTAGTTTTTGCTTGTCTGGAAAACTCTTTCTCTCTCCTACCATTCTGAATGATATCCTTGCTGGTAGAGTATTCTTGACTATAGGTCTTTTCCTTGCAGAACTTTGAATATATTGTGCCACTCTCTTCTAGCCTGTAAGGTTTCTGTTGACAAGTCAGTTGAAAAGCCCTTCTGGGGCTTCCTTTATACACAACTTGTTGCTTTTCTCTTGCAGCTGTAGGACTCTCTCTAATTCTTGACATTTTAATTATTATTAGTCTTGATGTGTGCCTCTTTGGGTTCATCTTGTTTGGTATTTTCTGTGTTTCCTGTACCTGGATGGCTGTTTCCTTCCTCAGGTTAGGAAAGTTTTCAGCTATTATTTCTTCAGACAATTTCTCTGCCTCTTTGTCTCTCTCTTCTCCTTCTTGGATACCTTTAATGCAAATGTTAGTCTACCTGATGTTGTCCCAGTGGTCCCTTAGACCGTCCTCTTAATTCTTAATTCCTCTTAATTCTTTTTTTTTTCTATTCGGCTTGGGTAATTTCCTCTACTCTGTCATCCAGGTCACTTTATCCATGTGTCACTTATCCACTTATGTGTCCTCTACTCTGCTCTTGACCACCTCTACTGAATTTTTCATTTCCATTATTGTATTCTTCAGTTCTGATTGGGTGTTTTTTTACATTTTCTAATTTTTTGTTGAAATTCTCACCATGTTCATCTGTTCTTCTTCCCAGTTCGGTAAGCATCTTTGTGACTATTAGTTTGTACTCTTCATTAGGTAGATTGTTTATCTGTTTCATTTTTTTCTAAGCGTTTGTCTTTTTCTTTTCTTTGGAATATATTTCTCTGTCTTCTCATTTTGCCTACTTCTCTGTGCTTATTTCTATGTATTAGGTGGATCAGCTATGTCTCCTGATCTGGAAAATGTGGTCTTATGTAGGACATGTCTTATGGGGCCTAGCAGTGTACTCCACTCTCATCACCCATGGCAAATGCTCCAGAGGTGTCCTCTGCGTGGGTTCCATGTGCCATTCTGTTGTGTCAGCATTTCTATTGTTGTGGGCATGCAGCTACCTGGCTCAGCTGGCCCCCAGACCAGCTGGTTGTGAGGCCCGGCCATGGGTGTCTGCGATGGGCATGTTTTTGGCTAGGACAAGCTCTCAGCCTGCCTGTCTGTGTGATTTGGTAGCACAAAGCTACTGTGGTTTTGCTAGTCAGTGAGTCAGGCCCCCAGTGTGGCTGATTGTTAGGCCCAGGGGCACATGACTGCTACAGGCCCCCACTGTGGCTTACTGCACGGCCCTGCAGCACTTGGCTGCCTCAGATGTACTAGTGGGTGGGACAGGCTTCTGGTAAGGCTAGCTGTGTGCCATGAGGCTGTTGCCAGCTTGCTCTTGGGTGGAGCAGGCCCCTGGCAGAAACTGGTTACATGACCCCGGAGTGCACAGGTGCCTCAGGTGCTGATTGGTAGAGTAAGCCCCAGGTGTGGCAGCACACAACACTTTCAGGCATTGGTAGGCAGGGCAGATCCCCTGTGTGTATGTTTGTGAAGGCCAGTGGAACAAGTATGCTGCAGGCTCGCTGGTGGGTGAGGCAAGTCTCTGGGGCTGGCTGCCTCTGCTTCTGACTGTTCTCCATTATCTCAGGTTCTGTAATAGGCAGGGCAAACCCCTGTGCTAAAAGGCTAAAGGATGGATTCCAATGGTTCCTGTTAGTGCCTGTGTCAGCATGGCTGAACTAGATCACAGTAAAGGCTGCCACCAGTGTCTAAGTCCCTGGCGATTGGGCTCAGCCAACTCCAGCCTCTCCAGGATACTCTCTGAGCTTAGTAAGTGAGTCTCTTTTACCAGTGGACTATGCACTTTGCTCTCTGGTGATTTTGTGTTGATTTATGCATCAAGTGTGTCTGTATCTGGGCCCTTTAAGAGCAGGATTTCCTTTCCCCAAAATTCTATAGTTTTCCTGGGTATATTCCTCATTGGTTTTCAAACTCAGGCATTTGAGGATCTTGTCTCTCTTGTGCTGGATCTAAGGTTGAGGTGCCTAATATGGAGCTCAAATTCCCCGCTCCTCTGGGAAAAGCTCCACACCTTTAAGATCACTCCTAACTGTGAAGCACCATGGCTAGAATGTGGTTTTTCCCTCAGCAGGACTTTATCTCTGCCTCTTCCAGCCCTCTCCGTTGTCCCTTGTTGTGCAGGTTCTTTTTACCTAGTTTTCTGATCTCTCTCAGAGGAAATTGTTCCATGGGTAGTTATAGGTTTGTTGTACCTGTGGGAGGAGACAAGTTTAGGATCTTCTTAAGCTGCCATCTTCTGAACTTCCCTCTGACTTTTATATATTTTTTAAAAACATAAATGAGAAGTTTCATTTGATGGTGCATATTATTGGTGTTTAACTGACTATGGCTATCTGCTTTTATGATTTATGAAAATTAATGCAAAAATAAGCATATGACAAATATCTTTGACAAATGGCAAAGCTTATAAATATGATAATCAGAGTTCGTCATGAGCAAAATTATGAAGTTTGTTGATCATCTCTCTACCCTTTTACCCCCAGATGCTCAGTGCCTGAACAACCCTCTATATACCTGACTATATTGTCGTCATGATATATCACCTTTCTTCTGCCTTCGTTCCATCAGGGCCTTAGTCTCTGTCTTGAGGCAGTTTAGGTATAATGGGCAGGAACTTTGAAGCCAACCATCCAGGTTTGAATTGAAGCTCCTCTACTCACTAGCTAGGTGACTTTGAAAAAGAATTGTTTAACATTTCTATGCCTGGGTTTTGACAACTCTAAAATAACCATAATTGTGCTCACCTTAGAAGCTTGCTATAAGGATTAAGTGTGGTAAATTTAGTAAAGCACTTAGAAAGTGGCTGGCACAAAATAAGCAATCTGTAAATGTCATCATCAGTAAGGGGAAATGAGTTATTGAGGATAATGACTCATGCTACACTGGCAGCTGACTAAAAAGCAATGTCTTTCAGATAACCTAAGTGATTGATATCTGCTCTGTTCTGCATGTTGGTGTCCCCCGTGAATTCATATGTTAAATTTCCAACACCCAATGTGATGATATTATTATGTGGGGCCTCTGGGAGGTACATAGGTCATGAGGGTGGAGCCCTTATGAATGGGAGTAGTATTCTTACAAAAGAGATCCCCCAAAGATCCTTTGTCCCCTTCTGCCATGTGATAATACAGTGCAAAGTCTGCAATTCTGAAAAGGGTCCTCATACAACCTTGCTGGCACCCTTGGTCTCAGACTTTCAGCCTCCAGAACAGTGAGAAATAAATTTCTGCCATTTATAAGCCACTCGGTCTATGGTATTTTCTTATAGCAACCTGAACAGACTAAGATACCATCTTTACCAAGATGTTAAACCCCCCATCCTACTTTCTCCTGCATTTCTACTTTCTCGCATCTCCCATGTCAATGCAGTATAATTTGTAATTCAACCAATACTAAGAAGGTCAAGTGTAAAGAGAAGACAAAGGAACAGATAGTTTGGGTCACAACAATTTTTTGGCAGACAGGACACTACATGCTATTCTATCTCCATATAGATACCACTTTAAATTCTTTCATCCAGGAAGCAACAAGGCAAGTGATTTTCTATGCACAGACTTGATGCATATAGCTTTTACCAGGAATAACCCGTTCTGATAGGGACTATTTTATTGACATACTTTTGGTGAAAGGAAACAGACCTTATTAAAGAGGGTTCTAAACAGCAGATATTTAGTTCTACTTGTTTTAAGTTATCAATAGACAACTCTAGTAACTCCTCAATAATGTGAATTTCTAGCATGGAATTTGTGATAATTTAAACAGTTTGTGTGAATATTCACTTATGAATTGTGTAAGTGGGAAAACTTTAATTAATTAATTATGAATTGTTTATGGAGCATATTAATTATTTAAGCAATTAATAATTAATCACTTGCAGAGCAAACATATTTTCAAATGTTTAAGCCTTTATAATTCTAAAATTAACAATGATTCACCATAAGTTCATTATATATTAATTAAAGTATGTCTACTTGATGCCCATTCTTAGTAATTTTTTATTCATGTGATTTTGTTATAGAATACCTATTATATGTTAGACACTATGCACAATGGTAGGTATACAATATTGAGCAAAAATAGCATAGTACCTGCCCTCAGAGATATTGCAAGTATGTTAAAAAGCATTCTTATTTTAAAATTTTCTACACATTTTATTTTTCAGTAATTTGACTGATTTGTCTTTCTTTCCTTTCCCATTATCTAAATTAATGAGATTAGAGTATTTTGATCCAGACTCCCTCTCTCTCTGTGTCCCACCTATACTGAAGGGGATTTTGAAAAATATTTTTTAAAAAGGCTATAAACCATGCATTAATAAAATCATTTAACTATAGAATCTTCAGGTAAAATTAACAAAAATTGGTTCCCTCAGTCAGGCTTCCCTCACTTGAAGTATTATAGGTTTTCATATAGCATCTGAGAGAGCAGCACATTCACTGCCTTAACAGAAAGCCAAAGCATCATCACAAAACTGTTTAGTGATCATGGAATCGGAGCAAGAGTTTGAATGTGATCACTGAAGATGTTTGGTGGTATCAAATTCAGATAGCCTGAAGGAACCATTCTCTAGAGTGAAATAAAAACACTTGGTGAAGAGATTGTGAAGACTGTATATGTTAAGACCTTGGACCAGGACAGTCTTGGTTCCTTGGTAGTGCTTGAGGACATGGACAAATTTTGCCACTGAAGGTCTTCTTCTGTCCAATGTGAAATAAGTGTCATCTTGTTTGAGAGTGATTCGCTGCAGGTCGGCCATTCAGAAAAGAAGTTGGCTTCATGTCAAGTCTTGGATAATTGCAAGGCTTGGAACCTACCTAGCATGACATCAAAGGCAGAGCTAATGCTGTCTTCTATCAGAATAGGGGAGAAGCCACGCTCTGCCGCTTTGCATGGTTATTGAATATCAACCCCTGATTGCACTAGAGGCTGGTGTTTCTTTCATTGCTCAGCTTAAGAGTCCCATAGTCTAGGAGTCAGAGTCACTCTCCCGGAATCTGACATCCAACTCAGCTAGATTTCTATGTATTATTCCTTCTGGAATGCAAGCTGACTGGCCATCTGCCTTTGTTTCACCATATTTTATGACTGACTATTTTCTTCATGCTCCCTACCGTAATGTCTGCCTTCAGATATGTTAATAACACCAATTTGACTGTTCTGAAAGTCATTCTATTCCTGAAAAGTTATTTTGCACAGCTTTGTTTTCATCCATTATAGGTTCAGTTGGACACTATGAGGCAGTTTTTTTCCCTTATTTTCAAGTTTTTGAGGAATATCACACTGTCTTTCACTTGCATAAAACTACATGTACCATTAAATGAACAATATGCTCATATAAGAGGATAGGTTAGGTAAGGTATTAGAAGATTCATTTTGTACTAAAGCATTTTGTTCAATCTGTCCAGATACCTGTAGGTTTTATGGCCATTTGTAGGTAATTTTAATGTAATTTTTCTATTACTTCTTAAGATATCTGTTAACTTCTGACTTCAAAAAAATGGATCTTTGCTAGGTTTCTTGACTCTGGACTATTAAGTTTTTCTGGAAAATTAAGAAACTTAAGGTGTTTATAACTTCATTACTTTATAATAAGATAAAAACTGATTTTAATAATATAGCTAAAGTCACTACACTGATTTGTTTATTCATTTTTATAAAATTAATATTTTTCAAGGAATTTATTAATATATGTTGGGACCTAAAGATATAATAATTAATAATAAATACTGACCATTTATTGAGTATATACTATACACCAGACACTATATTTAGCATCTTATACATATTTTCTCATTTAATCTTCACAACTACTGTATAAATAGGTATCATTATTGTTATTTTTTTCAGATAAAGCAAATAGAAGCTTGATAAAATTGTTTATGGTCATGTAATAAGATTGAAAGCCAAGAATAAAATCTAGATCTATATGCATTGATAAAATAAGTGGGAAAAAGGATCAAAAGATCTTGCTTCTCAAAGGAACTTTTTTTGGGTAAAAAACTTTATCACTTATTACCAGATATGTAGGCCAAGAATATTATTGTGGGGGGAACAGACAAAATATGAAATGAAGAAGGACAACACCCAGATGATTAACAAAAAACTACATTGTAGAAAAAATGACAGTACTGAATGCCTATGACTTATAACAAACTATACCCATATCCCAATGTCTAAAGGGATATTGGCATCATTCAGGATCCAGTATACTCTGTAGTTAGTTTTTGAGACTGCATACCTCTCTTATGGTGACTTTGTAGTACTCCAGCCTCTCTTGTAGCTAGGGGTGGTCACAAGACCAGATTGCATCCATTGTGCTCTAAAGTGAAGTCAGTTTGTGAGATTGATTCTGCCAGTATGTATCTTTTTTTCTCTCTGTTCTTATTTTTTGGAACATGGCCATATGCTGGAGGTAGTTCAGCCCTCTAGTGAGCACACAAAGAAAAGAATCTTTAAGGGTGGGCAAACAGCAAGACAGAAGGTACCAGGATCCCTGATGAAATTGTGGAGTTACTATGGAGTTACTGGAGGTAAGCCAGGGTTGCTTATCTCCAGACATCACGTTATAAAGAGCAGTGTATCATAATGGTTTTGAGCACAGACCCTGAAGTCAGGCTTCCTGGCTTTGAAGGCTGGCTCTGCTGTTTATTAGCTACAGGACCTTTGGCAATTTACTAAAACTCTCTGTTCCTTAGTTTCCCGCATAAAATTGGAGAGAAACAACACACCTACCTCAGCATTATTGAGGCTATTTGCTAAGTTAATTAACATAAAGCACATATAACAGTTTCTGGCACATAGGAAGTACTTTCCATTAGCTGCTTTTCTCATTACATGGCAGACATAAAGCCGCTAATTTCTTTAACTCCTTATTTTCATTATATCTGTTATTTGTAAGCAAATGCCATTTTTAAACGATATACTCACCATCAAGTCTTTCTTCATCTGCTCTAAACCTAGAAAAATCTGCATTAGTGTAATTAATATCTTTAAATTGCTGATTTCTTGCTACCCTTCCTCTAAGGTAGTATGTTGTACAATACTTCCCAAAGTGTGCTGTGCAAAATGCTGGGCCTTGAATAAAGATGATAATGATAATAACAAGAACTAACATTTCTTTAACTCTCACTATGAGCCACTGAGCTTTGTATATATCAACTCTACTGTTCCTCCAAACAACCTCATGTGGTAGATATTTTTTATTATGCCCATTTAGAATGATGAGTGTTTAAGGAACAGAAATTGCACTTGTCTGCTTGAGCTGCTATAAAAGAAATACCACAGACTGGGTGGCTTAAACAACAGAAATTTATTTTCTCACAGTTCTGGAGGCTAAAAAGTCCAAGATTAAAGTTCTGGCAAATTTGATTTCTGCTGAGAGCTCTCTTCCTAGCTTGCAGAAGTCTGCCTTCTCACTGTGTCCTCACATGTACTTTTTTTGTTGCATGCACATGGAGAAAGTGAGAGCAAGAATGCTCTCTGCTCTCTCTTCTTAGAAGGACACTAATCCTATGGGATCACAGCCCCACCCTATGACCTCATTTAATCTCAATTGCTTACTTAAAGTTCCCATCTCCAATTACAGCCATACTTGGTGTTAGGACTTCAACATAAGAATTTGGGAGGGGACACAAACATTTAGTCTATAGAAGAAACATTAAATATCTTGTTCAAGGTTACTCTAATAGTAAATGGCGGAGCCAAGACTCAAAGACATGTCTGTCCACTCCTAAAAACATGTACTTACACAATAAATACTATAGCCCTCTCCTTAAAGTTCACAATGTCTATGAATATATTAAAGGCTCTGAAAGTCTTTCTAAAAAGTCTCTAGAAAATGTCTAAAATAGTGTTGTACACACTTACATAATCATAGGGGAAGGGAGCTTCATTCATTCAAAAGATACGGAGTAGCCATGCTGTGACAGGCAGTATTCTAGGCATTGGTGATATTGTGGTGACAAAGACAAGCACTATCTCTGCATCTCTACTTTTATAGAGTTGCTTTCACCCTACTAGAGGGAAACAGGAAAAAAACAAGTAAATGTACAAAGAGTTTGAAAAAATTAAAACAGGGTAAAGGAATAGTGAGTACTTAGAGAAAGGTGATCTACTTTATATTAAAAGATCAGACAAAGCCTCTGCAAAGGCAGTATTTGAGCCAAGAACTGAGTGATGTGAAGGAGCCAGACATCAGCCACAAGAAGATCTGGGGGAAGACTGTTCCAAAAAGAGAGAAGATTAAAGCTAAAATAACACCTGAAGCTATACTGAAGCTGACTCACTAGAGGAAAAGAAAGAAGGTCAGTATAGCTGGAAAACAAATGAGGATGAGCCAATTATGCATTCTATAAATATTTAATGGACCTCAATTATGTGCAAGATCCTGTTTTAAGAACTGGTAAATGTCAGGGATCAAAAGAGACGAGCATAGGTCTGCTCCAGTGGCCTAGTTGTTAAGTTCATCATTCTCTGCTTTAGCGGCCTGGGTTTGGTTCCCAGGCACAGACCTACACCACCACTCGCCAGGCGCCATGCTGTGGTGGCAGCTCATACACACACAGAAAAGGAAGATTGGCAACAGATGTTAGCTCAGGGTGACTCTGCCTCAGCAAAAAAAAAAAAAAAAAAGAGCGAGAGAGACAAACATTGTTTGAAGAGATAGTCTATGAGAATTTTTCACAATTGAATAAATATTTTATTTCTTTTTTTATTGAGGTAGCATTGGTTTATAACATTATATAAATTTCAAGTGTACACCATTATATTTTGGTTTCTGTGTAGACTACATCATGTTCACGATCCAAAGTCTAATTATCTTACCTAATTACCATCTATCACCATATTGAATAAAGATTTGATTCTCAGATACGAATAAAAGACATGGGTTTTCAGCTCCAGAATTCTGAGTAAAATAAATAAATAAAATAAAATAAATAAAACCAAATATTACACCAGAGAAAACAATATATTGGCAGTTAAAAAATAGAAACCCCAAAAATATAACTAATGGATTAAAGAGAAAAATCACAATGGAAGTTGAAGTATATTTAGAATTAAGCAATAACACATGTACTGGTATCAAAATTTGTCAGATGCATTAAAGTGATACTTAAAGGAAAATTTTATATGAATTCTTTTGAAAAATAGGAAGAACTATTCTTACCTCAAATAGTTGTTTTAATAATTAAATAAAATAGTTATTGAGTTTTCCAGAATGATAATTCCCAAATATAATCTAAGCTTCAGATTTCCCTACGTAACAATGTATATAACCTTGTTGATCTATTTTTTCCACATCTATATTGGTATTTTATGCTTCTGTATGCCATTATTCACATCTCAATGGAAGTACATATCAGGGAATCCCGCAATTTATATGGCATTCTTACCCATATGACTCACAGCTGATTTTCCCAAATATAATATGTGATCCTTTAAGTCAAAGATGATCTTGTCAATTTTGCATCCCTATACAGTCTGGCACTGTGTAGATTAAATCAAATTGTGTGTGTGTGTGTGCGTGCATGTGTGTGATTAATGCCTTCATTAAGAGTAATGTTCTAGTTCAAGTTCTTTTATTAACTATCTGTGTAATGCAAGACAAGACAGTTCATTTCTCAAAGCTTAGTTTCTTGATATGTTTTTAAAAAGAATAGTTCCTTTGATTTTTAAAATCTTGATGTTTATGTTTGCACATCTAAATTATTCTCCTAGATTTTCAATAATTAAGAGCTGTTGTTTGGAACATCAGTGAAAACGAAGTAGGAAATTCTGAAAGTATGATCCTCCATAAAAGCAATTTCAAAACTACCAAAACCATCAGAATCAACTGTTTCAAAACTCGAAACTAACCAAAAGCTTGGAGCAGCTCAGGGAGCAGTCATTCAAGAAAAACAGCTGCATCTCATTAAGAATGTCTAATTTTCTGGTGTTTTAAAGTGTGCTAGTCCCACCCACTGTTCCTCAGCTCAATGGTTGCCTTAAAAATAACAGCCCAGGGGCTGGCCCAGTGGTGCAGTGGTTAAGTTCAGGTGCTCCACTTTGGTGGCGCAGGGTGTGGCAGTTCTGATCCCGGAAGTGGACTTACTCACTGCTTATCAAGCCATGATGTGGCAGGCGTCCCACATATAAAGTAGAGGAAGATGGGCACGGATGTCAGCTCAAGGTCAATCTCCCTCAGCAAAAAAAGGAAGATTGGCAGCAGATGGTAGCTCAGGGCTAATCTTCCTCAAAAATTAAATAAATAAATAAAATAACAGCCCACTTTTCTGGTACTAGTATCTAGAGGGATCAGAAAGAACGTCATTTACCAAGACTTATCCTTTGTTATTCTGTCTAGAGAGTTCACAGAAGTCCTGTTCTAAAGGTTTGTTTTATCTCACCTGACTCAGAACTTGACCATGCCTACAGCTGTTACCAAAAGAGTGTTTGTTGAAAGTCTTTACAGGAAAATAGTTTGATCTTTGCTGCCTGAGACAATAGACAATAGTTGTTGCAGACAATAGACTAACCAAGTTAGCTTATAAGTAAAGATTGAATGCTATTCTACTGAGATCAGGAAGAGGATAAAAATGTCCACTCTCCACACCTCTATTCAACATTGTACTGGAGGTCCTGTCCAGTATAATTAGATAAGAAAAAAGAAAAATGTATCCAGATTGAAAACAAAGAAGTAAAACTAACTCAATTTTCAGATGACATAATCTTATATGTAGAAAATCCTAAGGAATCCAGTAAAAAACTATTCAAACTAATAAATGAGTTCATTAAGGTTGGAGGATACAATATTTATATAAAAACTCAATTGTATTCTGTATAATAGCAATGAACAATCTGAAAATTAAATTAAGAAAAATATTTTTATTTTTAACAGCATTAAAAATGTAAAATAGTTAGGAATAAATATAGACAAGGAAAAACAAGATTGTACATCAAAAACTACAAAACAACAATGAAAGAACTTAAGGATCTAAATAAATGAAAAGAGATCCATGTTTGTAGATTAAAAATATTTAATATTATTAAGATGTTAATACTCCTTAAATTGATCAAGCTATTCAATGCAATCTCTATCAAAATGCCAATTGTCTTTTTTTTTTTTTTTTTTTGCAGGGATGGACAAGTTGATCCTAAAATTCCTATGGAAATAGGCCACAAGAAGAGCCAAGAAATCGCAAAAAAGAAAGATAAGCTTCAAAGACTTACACTTCCCCATTTCAAAATTTACCACAAAGAATAATCAGAGTAATATGGTACTACCATAAGGATATTTATTTATTTATTTATTTGTTTGTTTGTTTAATGGAATAGAATTGAGAGACCAGAATAAACCCATACATCTATGGCCAATTTATTTCAACAGGATCTCAAGACCATTCAATGAGGAAAGAATAGTGTCTGCAACAAATGATCCTAGGAGAATTGGATACTCACATACAAAGAATGACTTTGCACCACAACCTCACAACATATATAAAAATTAACCCAAATGGATAAAAGACCTAAATGTAAGATCTAAAACTATAAAACTCTTGAAAGGAAATATAGGCATAAATCTTCGTTACCTTGGATTATGTAACTGAAATATGATGTCAAAAGCATAAGCAAAAGAGGGGGCTGGCCCCGTGGCCGAGTGGTTAAGTTCGCGCGCTCCGCTGCAGGCGGCCCAGTGTTTCGTTGGTTTGAATCCTGGGCGCGGACATGGCACTGCTCATCAAACCACGCTGAGGCAGCATCCCACATGCCACAACTAGAAGAACCCACAACGAAGAATATACAACTATGTACCGGGGCGCTTCGGGGAGAAAAAGGAAAAAATAAAATCTTTAAAAAAAAAAAAAAAAGCATAAGCAAAAGAGAAAAGGTACAAAAGTTGCACTTTATCAAAATTAAGAACTTTTGTGCAGTTAAGGGCACTATTCAAAAAGTGAAAAGACAACCCACAGAATTGGAAGAAATATTTTTCAAATCATGTATCTAAAATGAGTTTAACATACAAAATATGCAAAGAACTCCTACAGCTCAACAATATAAAGGCAAATGACCCAACTAAAAAATGGGAAAGAATTTGAATATACATTTTTCAAAGGAGACACACAAATGGTCAACAAGCATATGCAAAGTTGATCAATATTGTTAGTCATTTGTGAAATACAATCAAAACCAAAATTAGATAACATTTCGCACACAGTAGGGTGACTATAATTAAAAAATTGGAAAATAATTGTTTGAAATGACGTAGAGAAGTTGGAACTCTCATGCATTGCTGATGGAAACGTAAAATTATATATCCACTATGGAAAAGTTTGTCAGTTCTTCAAAAGTTAAAGATAGACTTACCATATGATCCAGTATTTCCACTTCTAAGTATATAAGTGAGATAAATGAAAGCATATGTTCACACAAACACTTGTACACGAATGTTCATAACAACATTACTCATTACAACCAAAAAGTAGAAACAACCCAAATGTCTAGTAATTGATGAATGGATACATAAAATGTGGTATATACATACAATGGAATATTATTCAGAGTATTAGGGTTTTGCAGAGAAAAAGAACAAATTATTTTATATATTTATATATATATAAAATGATGAATTAGCTCACATGATTAGGGAGGGTGAGAAGTTCCATGTTCGGCTGCCTGCAAGCTGGAGACCCACGAAAGCCCCTGGTATAATTCAGTCTAAGTTGGAAGGCCTGAGAACCAGGAGAGCTAATGGTTTAAATCCAAGTCTGAGGGCCAGAGAAGATAAGATGAGATGTCCCAGCATGAGGAATGAGCCAGGAAAAAGGAGATGAATTCCAGCTTCCTCTATCTTTTGTTCTTTTCACACCTTCCATGTATTGGATGATGTTGACCCATGTTGACGATGGTAATTCACTTTACTGAGTCCACTGATTCAAATGCTAATCTCCTCTTGGAACCTTCTTACAGACACATCACCCCATGGCCAGTCAATTTGACCCATGAAATTAGCCATGGCATTCAACTTCATTAGTTATCAGATCAGAAAAATGCAAAAAAAAAGCTACCATGAGATACCACTAAACACCAAAAAGAGTGGCTGTTTTTTAATGATAATAGCAAGTGTTGGTGAGGTAATGAAACAACTGGAACTCAAATCCTCATATACACTGGTAGTAGAAGAATAAATAAATGCAATCTCTTTGGGAAACTATTTTATGTGTCAATTGAGCTAGGCCATAGTACCCAGATATTTGGTCAAATGTTATTCTAGATGTTTCTATGAAGATTTTTTGTTGTTGCTCAGATGAGTTTAACATTTAATTTAGCAGACTTTGAGTAAAACAAATTACCCTCCATAATATGGGTGGTCTTCACCCAATCAGTTGGAGGCCTTAACAGAAAAAGACCAAACTTCCCCAAAGAAGAGAGAATCTGCAGCAGATTTCCTTTGGACTAGAACTGCAACGTCAACTCTTCCCTGGTCACCAGACAGATTTTAGAGCTGACAGTGTACACAATTCTGTTTTTATGGAGAACCCTGACTAATACAATCAGATTGTCCATTTCTTAAAAAAATGTCACTGGGACTTTAATAGAAATTATATTGAATCTATATATAACTTTGGGAATTATTGTCATCTTAATATAAAGTCTTCAAATCCATGAGCATTGGATTACATTCCAATTATTTAGTCTTTAATTTCTTTTAGCAATGCTTTATTGCTTTCACTGTAGAGGACTTGTATCTCCTTTATTAAATTTGCTCCTAACTATATTCTTCTTTTGATATTATTGTGAATGGAATTGTTCCTTAATTTCCTTATTTGAATCATTCATTGCTAGTGTGTAGAAATACAACTGTTTTTTGAGTGTTGATTTTGTATCCTGAAACTTAGTCGATATTGTTTATTAGCACTAACAGTACTTTTGCAAAGTCTTTTGGGTTTTCTATATATAAACTTATATTATCTGTGAATAGAGATAGTTTTACTTCTTTTCCAATCTGAATAGCTTTTATTTACTTTTCTCACCTAAATTATCTGGCTGAGACTCCTGGTACTATTTTGAATAGAAGTGATGAAAGCAGGCATCCTTGTCTTGTTTCTGATCTTGAAGGAAAATATTTCAGTTTTTTACTACTGAGTATAATTTAGCTTTGTGGTTTTCATATATTACCTTTATTATATTAGAGAAATTCCCTTTTACAACTAGTATATTGAGTGTTATTATTAAAGGGTGTTGGATTTTGTCAGATGCTTTTTTTGCATCCAGATGATCATTCACTTGTTTTTTGCTTCATTTTATTAATGTGATCCATTTCATTGATTGATTTTCATATGTTGAAATAACCTTGCATTCCTGGAATTAATCTCAATTGGTCATGTTGTATAATTATTTTACTATGCTGTTGAATTCAGTTTTCTAGTCTTTTGTTGAGGATTTTTGCATCAATATTCATAATAGATAGTACTTTGTAGCTTTATTTTCTTGTAGTATCTTTTGCTTTGAAATCAGGGTAAGTCTGGCTTCATAGAATGAGTTAGGAAGTGTTCCCTTCTCTTCTATTTTTGGAAAAATTTGAGGGGTATTGGTATCAATTCTTCTTTAAACATTTGGTAGAATTCACTAGTAAAGCTATCTGGTCCTGACATTTCCATATTGGGAGGTTCTTCATTACTGGTTCAATCTCTTTACCTGTTATAAATCTAATTATATTTCTATCTCACCTTAAATCAGTTTACTTGATTTGTATATTTGGAGGATTTTTTTCTATTTCATCTAGGTTATCCAATTGGTTGACATAGTTGTTCATAGTATTCTCTTATAATCCTTTCTTATTACTCTAGTTGGTGGTAATGTTCCCTCTTTTGCTTCTGGTTTTAGTACTTTGATTCTCTTTTTCTTACTATTGTTAATTTTGATCTTTTCAAAAAACCAACTTTTGATTTTGTTGATTTGCTGTATTATTTTTGTGATCTCTATTTTATCTCCTAATTCTTATTATTCCCTCTTTCCGCTAGCTTTTCATTTAGTTTGTTCTTTGTTCCTAGTATCCTAAGGTGTATAGATAGGTTATTATTTTGAGAACTGTTCCTTTTTTTAAACTGTAGGCATTTACAGCTATACATTTCCCTCAGACCTTTGCTTTACTGCATCAATAAATCATGTATATTATATTTTCATTTTCATTCACCTCTAGGTATTTTTTAATTTCCCCTGACTTCTTTTTTGACTCATTGCTTGTTTAAAAGTGTACTATTTGATTTCTACTAATTTGTGAGTATTACAGTTTTTCTTCTGTTCGTGATTTCAATCTCATTCCATTGTGATAAAAAATAATATTTGTATGATTTTAATCTTTTTAAATTCATTAAGGTTTGCTTTCTGGGCTGCCCTGTGGCCGAGTGATTAAGTTCGCATGCTCCACTTTGGTGGCCCACGGTTTCATGGGTTCAGATCCTGGGCATGGACCAGCACCATTCAGGCCATGCTGAGGCAGCATCCCACATGGCAGGGCTGGAAGGACCTACAACTAGAATATACAAGTATGTACTGGGGGCCTTTTGGGAGAAGAAGAAAGAAAGAAAAATAGATTGGCAATAGATGTTAGCTCAGGGCAAATTTCTTTTTAAAAAGAGACATTTTCTGGTGTAATACATAGTATACCCTAGAGAAAGTTCCATGTGTACTAGAGAAGAATGTGCATTCTGCTGTTGTTGGGTAGAATGTTCTAAAGATGTCTGCTAGGTCTAGCTGGGTTATAGCGTTGTTCAAGTTCAAATTTTCTTCTTTTCTTTTTTTCTTTCTATTTCTTCTGTCTGGTTGTCTATCCATTATAAAAAGTGGAGTATTGATATCTCTGACTACTATTGTAGAACTGTCTATTTCTCCCTTTAATTCTGTCAATTAGTGTTTCCTATATTTTGGAGATCTATTGTTAGGTACACATATATTTACAATGTCAATATCTTCTTGATGGATTAATACTTTTGTAAATATGTAATTTCATCCTTTGCTCCTGTAATATTTTCTACTTAAAATCTATTTTTATGATAATAACATAGCCACCCTAGGTCTCTTCTGTTTACTATCTGCATGGAATATCTTTTTTCATCCTTTTACTTTCAATCTCTTTTTGTCTTTGTAATTAAAATGAAAAATGCTCTTGTAGACAGCATATAAATGGATCACGTTTCTTATCTATTATGACAATTCTTTTTGTAATTAGAAAGTTTAATCCATTTACAATTAAATAATTACCCATAAGTAATGGCTTACTTCTGCCACTTTGTTATTTCTTATATGAATTTTGTTCCTCACTTCCTCCATTAGTGCTTCTTTTAGTATTTAATTGATTTTTAGTGTACCACTTTAATTCCTTTCTTCTTTTCTTTTTTTTTTTTTTTTTTTTTTTTTTTTAAGATTTTTTTTTTTTCTTTTTTTCCCCCAAGCCCCCCGGTACATAGTTGTGTATTCTTCGTTGTGGGTTCCTCTAGTTGTGGCATGTGGGACGCTGCCTCAGCGTGGTCTGACGAGCAGTGCCATGTCCGCGCCCAGGATTCGAACCGACGAAACACTGGGCCGCCTGCAGCGGAGCGCGCGAACTTAACCACTCGGCCACGGGGCCAGCCCCTCCTTTCTTATTTTCTTTACTGTATATTTTCAGTTATTTTCTTAAAGATTGCCTTGAGGATTATATTTAACATATTAAATTTATAACAGTCTAGTTTGAGTAATACCAATTTAGTTTCAATAATATGCACTCTGCTCCTAAACACTCACGCCACCATTTATATTGTCACAGATTATTTCTTTATATATTGTTTACTCATTAACATAGATTTATAGTTATTGTTTTATGCATTTGTCATTTCAATCATAAGGGAAAAAAGAGGACTTACAAACCAAAAGTACAATAATACTGGCTTTATACTTAGTTATGTCTTACATTTGCTTGCGTTCTTTATTTCATCATGTGGCTTCAAGTTACTCTACTGTCCTTGCTTTAAAGCCTGAAGAATTTCTGTTACTATTTATTGTAGGGCAAATCTACTAGTTACAAACTCCCTTAGCTTTTGTTTATCTGGAAATGTCTTTATTTCTCTTTCATTCTTGAAGAATAGTTTTTTCAGATACAGAATTCTTGGAAGATATTTTTTTTTCTTTCAGCCCTTTAAATATGTCATATTACTCCCTACTGGACTCTGGTTTCTGATGAGAAGTCAACTGTTCATCTGATTGACAATTAATTGTACTTGATGAGTCACTTTTCTCTTGCTGCTTTGAAGAATCTCTTTTTATTGTCTTTTGACAATATGTCTATACTGTGTCTTGATGTGAATCTCTTTGAGTTTATGCTGTTTGGAATTAGTTGAGTTTCTTGGATGTGTAGATTCATTTGTTTCATTAAATTTGCAGCATTTTTACCCATTGTTACTTCAAATATTCCTTATATGAAAAGAAAATTTTTCTTTCTAGTTTTTAATTTTGATAAACTTAACGTATCTAGTTTTCCTCTGTTGCATGTGCTTTTGGTGTCATATTTAATAAACCATTGCCACTTTAAAGATCAAGAATAGTCACCCCTAAAGATTTGTAGTTTTCAATCTTAAATTTGGGTTTTTGATGCATTTAGAGTTAATTTTTGTATATCATTTAGAAAAAATATTGATGACCATAAAAACATAGTCAATAGAAACTATCCAAGATGAAACATAGAAAGAATAAAGATCAATAGCAACAAAAAGTGAACCAAGTTTCAGTGACTTGTTGAATGGCATGATTGTTTATTTAGGAAAGCCAAAAGAATGTCCAAAGAAACTACCAAAATTACTGAGTGAATTTAGCAAGGAAAAAGAATGAAAAGTCAATATACAAAAATCTATTGCATTTCTAATACTATCAACAAACAATTGAAAAGTGAAATAAGCTATCATTTACAAAAGCATCAAAAATACAAAATACTAATTTTAACAAAATACATAACAGGACTTGTATATTAAAACTAAATAAACTTGCTGCAAGTAATAAGTCAGACAAAAATAAATAAGTATATATTCCATATTCATGGAGTGGAAGACTCAATATTGTAAAAAATGTCCCTTATCCCTAAGTTGATGCAGATATTCAACTCAACCCCAATCAAAATCCCATTAGGAATTTTTACACAAATAGACAATCTGATTTTTAAATTTGTATGGAAATACAAATGACTTAGAATGACCAAAATAATTTTTTAAAAGAGGAAAAACGTCATATAATTCATGCTACCTATTTTCAAGACTTCTTATAAAGCTACAATAAACAAGACAGGACTATTGGCATAAAGATAGAGATATAGATCAAAAGAACAGGATAGGCATACATGAGTAATTGATTTTTGACAAAAGTCTCAAGTATATTCAATGGGAACAGAAACTTTTTTAATACATCATTCTGGAGAATTGGATATCCATTTAAAAAACAATCTCAATAATTATCCTATATCATATACAAGCATTATCTCAAAATGGGTCTAAATTTCAGAACTAAAATTTTCAAACTTGAGAAAACATAATAGGTATTTTTTTTTGACCTTGGGCTAGGCAAATGTCTTTTAGATAGGGCGCCAAAAGCATAATCTGTTAGACAATATAATGATAAACTGTATTTCATTATAATTAATAACGTTTGCTCTATAAAGTGATGATA
Source organism: Equus quagga (assembly GCF_021613505.1). Classification (NCBI taxonomy): domain Eukaryota; kingdom Metazoa; phylum Chordata; class Mammalia; order Perissodactyla; family Equidae; genus Equus; species Equus quagga. The sequence goes on from NC_060276.1 coordinate 54,625,192, forward strand.
AAGAAATGAAAAGGCAAACTCAAGACCAGAGAAAATATTTGCAATGACTTATATCCAGAATGTGTAAAAAATCTTTTAACTATTATAATTTGTACTTAGTTTTATCTTTTATTTTCATGTATGTAAACAAAGGAAACTTTTATTTTTCATGCCATGACATTTTTCAAGATAAAAATGTCCACATTTATATTTAGCTTCAGTCACCTTGAAATTAAATACCTATATGGTCCCTACAATATATCTACAAACCTTATTCACAATTTTTTGTGACTTGTAATATATTACTCTTTTATTTCATTATTGTTTTTACTACAAAAATAACACATTGATATGTTCTTTGTAAAATTACTTTAAAAGTACATATTTGTCAAAAGCAAAGTATAGCAATCCCCCTCATCACCATCCTCTAATCTCATTCCCACTTCCAAAGGGAACCACTATCAATATTTTGTTGAGCATGCTTCCAATTTCTTTTTTATGCATTTTTGTGTTATTTCAGTTAGGATTAAGTTTGGTTGTATATAAGAGAAAACCTCAAATAATAGTGGTTAAACATGATTGAAGTTTATTTTTCTACCCTGTAAAATAAATCTAGAGGTATAATTTTCAGAGTATTTATGACAGCTGTACAATCCCAAGGAACTCAAGATCCTTCTGCCCCACTATCCAACCATTGTTTCCAATATCAAGGTCTTCTCATGTTCTATCATGGCTCGTGGTGCCCCAATTATTACATGTACAGTACAAGTTAAAAGAAAAATGGTGGGAGAAGAAAAAAAATAAAGAGGCTTCCACAAATATCTCTTTTTCTTTTAAGAAGGATCCCAACCATCTCCTTTAAAAATTCTGCTCACATTATTTTTTATGAAAATGTCATTTCATGGCCAATTCTTGACTGCAAACAAAACCAGAAAATGTATTTTGGCTGGATAGATCTTTGCTCATTATTATAGAGGTTCTGTTAGTGAAAAGGAAGAACTGCATATGATATAGGCAAAGAGAAGTATCTGCTCACACACATAAAGGGAAATATATACAGGTATATCTTTCTTAAAGAGGATTATACTCTATTTGTTGAGAGTTTTTATCATGAATGGATGTGGAATTTTGTCAAATGCTTTTTCCACATCTATTGAAATGGTCATATAATTTTTATCATTCATTCTATTAAAGTGATGTATCACGTTTATTGATTTCCATATTGCTTCATAACTTACATTTTTTTATTTGGTGAAATGTTTTAGAAATCTTTTCATGTCTATACATAAAAGTCTACGTCTTTTACCTATTCATAAATACTTGTGAGCCAATGCTTATGTGACAGACACTGACCAATTTATTTATGGTATTTTTTCCTGTTACAAACAATTGTGCATATATTTAAATATATTTTAAGTGTCAAAAATATTGCCAGGGCAGGCCCCATGGCCAAGTGGTTGGGTTCACATGCTCCACTTCAGCTGCCTGGGGTTTCGCTGGTTTGGATCTTGGGTGCGGATCCTAGAGACGGACATGGCATCACTCGTCAGGCCACATTGGGGTGGCATCCCACATGCCACAACTAGAAGGATTTGCAACTAAGATATACAACTATGTACCAGGGGGATTTGAGGAGATAAAGCAAGGAAAAAAATATTGCCAAATTGGGGCCAGCCTGCTGGCATGGTGGTTAAATTTGCACACTCCAGCAGCCTGGGGTTTACAAGTTCAGATCCAAGGTGTGGATCTAACACAGCTCATAAAGCCATGCTGTGGCATCATCCCACATAATATAGAGGAAGATTGGCACAGATGTTAGCTGAGTGACAATCTTCTTCACAAAAAAAAATATATTGCCCAATTGCTTTCCAAAGGAACATTTTACTTCAACCAATGGTGAAGCTCATTACTTTAGAAAAGCAATCATTTTTGAGGTGACATCAACATCATGGCAGAGTGAGCTCTCCCCTTAAACTTTCCCCTCTAAGATATAATGAAAAGAACAATCATATGCCAATAGAGGACATCCATACAATGCATAAGATGTCTGAGAGATGCACACAGCCATAAGCTTGAAGGTGGACATGCTAAAGCCCCTACTGTGGAAGTGGAATGGGGTAACAGAAATCTTCTATTCTTCCTGAAGGGCATGACCCAGGGACTGCACGTGGCTCTGAGAGGAATGAGGGGGAAGCCCTCTGTGAGAACATCATTGCTCTCTGAGGTCCCTCACAGGCCAGGGAAAACCCCACACAGAGGTGACTAGTTATCTTGGGGAAGTCTTCATCAAGCCAACACCTCAGTAGAGCAGATAGAAAGGGCAGACTGAGAAGCCCCCGAGATCATGCACAAGAAAGAAAGCATGCCTCACCCCAACCTGGTGCCCCAGTTCAGCAGGTACAGAAAAGAAGTGGCTGGGTGCTGAGCCATGGATAATGGTGGGATCAGAATATGCAGCTCTTGACTCTCACCCAGTGGTGGCAGGTGGAAGCAGCAATCAAATACTACCACTATGCAGAAGCACAAATCCACGTCATGTAGCAGGATGAAAAAATATATTGAATCTCCAGAAGGAAAATGGCAAGTACCCAGAAATAAATCCTGAAGGCATAGAAATCTATAATTTAGATGACAAATAATGCAAAGTAGCTATCATAAAAAAACCTCAATGAGTTACAAGAAAATGCAATAGACAGTTCAATGAATTCAGGAACTTCTTCACAAAAGACATGGAAACTATAAAGAAGTACCCATCAGAAATATTGGAGATGAAAAACAAAATAGATTAGACAAAGAGGAATATGAATTCCCTGAACAATAGAGCTGATATTATTGAGGAATGAATCAGCAATATTGAGGACAGAAATATAGAAATGCTTCAGATAGAAGAGAAGGGAGAACTAACACTAAAAAGAAATGAAGAAATTCTCCAAGAACTATCCGACTCCATTAGGAAATGCAACATAAGGATTATAGGTAATCCAGAGGGAGAAGAAAAGGAGAATGGCACAGAAAACTTGCTCAAAGAAACAATAGTGGAGAACATCCCAAACCTGGAGTAGGAGTTGGAAATGCAAGTGAAAGAATCCAATAGATCTCCAAACTATATCAATGTAAAATGACCTGCTGCAAGGCATATAGTAGTGAAGCTGGCAAAAATAAATGACAAAGAAAAAATATTAAGGGCAGTAAGGCAGAAGAAAATAACTTACAAAGGAATCTCTATGAGGCTTTCAGCAGATTACTCATAAGAATCCTCACAGGTTAGAAGAGAGTGGAATGATATATTCAAAACTCTGAAAGACAAAAACTTTCAGCCAGGAATACTCTATCCAGGTATCCTTCAGATATCATGGAGAAATAAAAACTGTCTTAAATAAACAAAAGCTAAGGGAGTCCATTGCCACAAGACTCTCCCTACAAGAAACCTTTAAGAAGGCCCTCATACTTGAAAAAAAAAGAAAGGGGTTACAGAGTCCTGAGTAAGAAGAGAAATAGGTAGAGAAAATCAGAAAGTTGTAGCTATCCATCAGAACAGGTTAGCAAACACTCAAGTATAACACTAAAGATAAAAGGAAGGAAAACACCAAAAATAAATACAATCTTATCATTTTAACCATAAACTCACAACGCAAGATAGAATAAGATATGACAAAAAGAACATAGGAGATAAAGAGGAAAGGGATGCAATTGGTGTAGTCTAAGGAAATAAGAAGTTATCAGAAAATGGACTATCTCATCTATGAAATTTTTTATACAAACCTCATGATAACCACTAAACAAATAAGTAGAACAGAGACACAAATAATAAATAAGGAGAAAACTAAGAAAAAAGAATAGAAAATTACCTGACTGAATTGGTAGTCCAAAATACATGGGATGAGAAACAAAGGAAATGCAGAAGAACTGGAAAATTGGAGATAAAATGGCAGCATTAAGCCCTCATCTATCAATAATCACTCTAAAAGTAAATTTATTGAATTCTCCAATCAAAAGACACAAGGTGGTGGGATGGATTAAAAAACAGGACCCAAAAATATGCTGCCTCTGGGAAACCCTTCCCAGACAAACACAGGCTAGAGTGAAGGGATTGAAGACAAAACTCCAAGCTAGTGACAAACAAAAGAAAGCAGGGATTTCCATACTTATATCAGACAAAGTAGACTTAAAGATAAAACAGATAAAAAGAAACAAAGAGGGGCAGTATATAATGATAAAAGGGGACACTCCACTAAGAAGACATAATACATATAAATATCTATGCATCCAACACAGGAGCATCAAAGTAAGTAAAGTAACTATTGACAAACCTAAAAGGAGATGTTAACAATAACATAATAATAACAGGGGATCACAACACTCGAGTTACATCAATGGATAGATCATGCAGACATAAAGTCAACAAGGAAACAGTGGAATAAAATGAAAAACTAGACCAGCTGGACTTAATACACATGTATAAAACACTCCATCCCAAAACAGCAAAATGCACATTCTTCTCAAGTGTCCATGGAACATTCTCAAGGATAGACCATATGTCAATAAACAAAGCAAGCCACAATAAATTTAAGAATATTGAAATAATATCAAGCATCCTTTCTGGACATGATGCTATGAAACAGGAAGTTACCTACAAGAAAAAAGCTGAGAGAGGACAAAGATGTGGAGGCTAAACAATATGCTACTGAACAACAAATGGATCACTGAAGAAATTAGAGGAGAAATCAAAAAATATTGGGAGGCAAATTAAAATGAAAATATACCATATAAACTCATGGGATGCAGCAAAAGCAGTCCTAAGAGGGAAATTCATCACAATACTGGTTCACCTTAACAAACAAGAAAAATCTCAAATAAGCAATCTCAAACTACACCTAACAGAATTAGAAAAAGAAGAACAAACACAAAGCCCAAAGTCAGCAGGAGGAAGGAAATAATAAAAATCAGAACAGAAATAAATGAAAATGAATGAAAAGAAAGACAGTAGAAAGGATTAATGAAACAAAGAGCTGGTTCTTTGAGAAGATTAACAGAATTGACAAACCCTTAGCCAGACTCACTAAGAAAAAAAAATAGAAAGCTCAAGTAAATAAAATTAGAAATGAAAGAAGAGAAATTACAATGGATACCACAGAAATATAAAAGATTTTAAGAGAATACTGTGGAAAACTATAGTCCAACAAATTGGGCAATCTAGAAAAAATGGATAAATTCTTAGACTTTTACAACCTCCCAAAGCTGAATCAAGGAGAAAGAGATAATCTGAATAGACCAATCACACGTAAAGAGATTGAAACAGTAATCAAAAACCTCCCTAAAAATACAAGTCTAGGACCAGACTGCTTCTCTGGAGAATTCTATCAAACATTCAAAGAAGATTTAATATCTGTCCTTCTCAAACTATTCCAAAAAACTGGGGAAGACAGAACACTTCGTAACACATTCTCTGAGGCCAACATCACCCTGTTACCAAAACTAGACAAGGACCACACAGAGAAGGAAATTTTCAGGCCAATATCACTGATAAACATAGATGCAAAAATCCTCAACAAGATATTGACAACCTGAATACAGCAATACATCAAAAAGATCATACACCACGATCAAGTGTGATTTATACCAGGGACACAGGTATGGTTCAACATCTGCGAATCAATGTGGTACACAACATTAACAAAATGAGGAATAAAAAACACACGACCATCTCAATAGACACAGAGAAAGCATTTGACAAGAGCCAACGTGAATTTATGATAAAAAACTCTTAATAAACTGAGAATAGAAGGAAAATACCTCAACATAATACAGGCCATATATGACAAACCCACAGTCAACATCATACTTAATGGTGAAAAACTGAAAGCCATCCTTCTGAGAACAGGAACAAGACAAGGGTGCCCACACTCACCACCCTTGTTCAACATCATACTGGAGGTTTTAGCCAGAGCAATCAGGCAAGAGAAAGGAATAAAAGGAATCCAAATAGGAAAGCAAGAATTGAAACTCTCGTTGTTTGCAGATGACATGTGTTTTATATATAGAAAACCCTAAAGAATCCTTTGGAAATCTATTAGAAAGTCAACAACTACAGTAAAGTTGGAGGATACAAGGTCAGCTTACAAAAATCAGTTGTATTTCTATACTCTAATAATGAACTAACAGAAAGAGAACTCAAAAATACTATCCTATTTACAATTGCAACAAAAAGATCAAAATATCTAGGAATAAATTTAACTAAGGAGGTGAAAGATCTATACAAGGAAAACTATAAGACATTACTGAAAGAAATTGATGAGGACATAAATAAATGGAAACATATCCCATGCACATGGATTGGAAGAGTGAATATATTTAAAATGCCCATACTACTAAAGCAGTCTGCAGATTCAATGCAATCCCAATTAGAATCCCAATGACATTCTTTACAGAAATAGAAGAATACTAAAATTAATATGGGGCAGCAAAAGACCCTGAATAGCTAAAGCACTGCTGAGAAAAAAGAACAAAGGTGGAGGCATCATAATCTCTGATTTCAAAATATACTACAAAGCTATAGTAATCAAAACAGCATGGTACTTGGACAAAAACAGACACACAGATCAATGGAACAGGATTGAAACCCCAGAAATAAAGCCACACATCTTCAACAAATGTGCTAAGAAGATACAATGGAGAAGGGAAAGTCTCTTCAATAAATGGAGTGGGGAAAACTGGACAAGACCATTCTCTTTCACCATACACAAAAATAAATATAGTTAGTACCCTCTTTGAAACTGGTCTTAAAAGGATCTTTTCAAGTACTATGTCTACTTAGACAAGGGAAACAAAAGAAAAAATAAACAATTGGCATTTCATTAAAATAAAGAGATTCTGCAAGGCAAAGGAAACCAGGATCAAAACGAAAAGACAATCCACCAATTGGGAGAAAATATTTGAAGATGATTTATCTAACAAGGGGATAATCTCCATAATATATAAAGAACTCACACAATTGAACAACAAAAAACAAACAACTTGATAAAAAAATGAGCAGAGGATATGAAAAGACATTTCTCCATAAAAGATATACAGATAGCCAATAGGAACATGAAAAGATATTCAACATCACTAATAATCATGGAAATGCAAATCAAAACTACACTAAGATATCACTTTACACCCATTAGAATGGCTATAATCACCAAGACAGAAAATAACAAATGTTGGAGAAGTTGTGGAGAAAAGAGAACCCTCATACACTGCTGGTGAGAATGCAAACTGGTTCAGCCACTATGGAAAACAGTATGAAGAGTTCTCAAAACATTAAAAATAGAAATATCATATGATCCAGCTATTCCATTACTGGATATTTATCCAAAGAGCTTGAAATCAATAATTCAAAGAGACCTATGCACCCCTATGTTCATTGCAGCATTATTCACAGTAGCCAAGATGTGGAAGCAAACCAAGTGTCCATTGACTGATGAGTGGATAAAGAAGATGTGGTGTATATATACAATGGAATACTATTCAGCCATAAAAAAGACAGGATTGTCCCATTTGCAACAATATGGATGGACTTGAGAGTATTATGTTAAGTGAAACAAGCCAGACAGAGAAAGACAAACACTGTATGTTTTCACTCATATGTGTAAGATAAACAAAGACGCGGACAAAGAGAACAGTTCAGTGGTTACCAGGGGGAAGGGGCACACTTATATGATGATTGATAAATAATAATCTACAACTGAAATTTCACAATGTTGTAAACTAGTATGAACTCAATAAAAAACGGGAAAAAAGCAACCATTTTCATTTAAAAAGCAATTTATATAAATGGCCAAATCTCAAACAGAACAAAAGGATTTACCATGATAAGTTAAATCTTCATCCTTCCCAAGATACCTAGGTCCCCAGTCCTCCTCTCCAGAGGTAACCACAGTTACTAGTTTCTCTTATATCATTCCAGATCTCTTTGTGCATTAAAAAATATGTGGGTGAATTTTATATTCGAATCTTTAACTCAAGTAAACACATACAACACTGTTTTCCTTTTGTTTTTCTCCTCTTTGGCACTGTCATTTACTAATGTATCTTAAAAATAATCCATTAAAACCACATACTTATTTATATCATTCTTTTTATTTTTGCAGTTGTATAATGTACCAATGCATGGATGAAACACAATTTATTTAAAGAGTCCTTTCTGGTGTATATTTAGATTGTTTTGATATGTTTACAATGTTTCAATGAACATCTTGTGTGTTTGTGTACGTATCTATGTGTATATGTGTGTGTGTGTGTGTGTGTGTATTTATGTGCCTGTGAACATTTTGTATAAGTAGAGTTGCTGAGTTAAGTAAGATGTTCATTTTAAATTTTTATATATATTGCAAAATTGCCTTATAAAGAGGTTGTGCAATTTAAATTCCCATTAACATTGCCTAAGAGTGTCTGTTCTTTCACTCCCTCACCAAAAAAGTGATTGTATTCAAATCTTTTGCGTTCTACCAATATGATATGTGAAAAATGCTTATTGCTAGTGTTTTAATACGCATTAGGAGTCATGTTAAGCATGATGTTTTGTATCTATAAATCCTTTCTATTACTTTTTCTGTGATCTACCTGTACATATAGCTGTTTTCTATCATGTTAAGTATATTTCTAAAGACATTTCAAAGAGAGTGGTACATTTAGAGTAGTAAGTTACCTCTTTTTGCGAATTCAGTTGTGAACAAACCAAATCCAGGGAGACGTAAGTTTTATTGGATATCTTAGACATGGCGGTAGACTCCAATTTTCCCTTCCTACCTCCCCAACACCTTCTTCCATTCACTTTGTTTAGGAGTACCTTCCAGACAGTTTGACCTGTACACTGTTATGTTTTGCGACTCAAGTAACTAGAACTATACAAGTACTGAAGATTCCCTCTGGTGACAAAAGGGAGAATAGAGCATGGATTTTGTTCCCATTGATCTAAACCAGGTATCAAAAATTCAAATATCTATAGGGGCCAAAATACAGCAAACTGTCATGAAGTAAGAGGAAGGGTGAAGAATATGGCAAATTAGAGACTACAACTAGAGCACTACTTAACTTTAATTCTTACCATGAAAGAATATGGACCCATATTACCAAATCTTCCTGTTTTTTCATGAGAATCCAGAAATCAGGATTTTTATGTAATATTTCTTGTTTTTTAATGTTGTCTCAATTTTTGCAAAATATTGCATTAACTAAATAAACACATGCATAGGCAAGATCTAATCCAGAGGTTGTGACATTCCACCGTCTAAACTATCCTTAGCACTTACTTTAACCCATTTTAATCTATATAGAAATTGAATGATTACGTAGTTATGACAATAATAATAATAACTCATTGCCAAAATAGAGGACTCACAATTTGCCAGGCACTGTGCCAAGCATTTTACATACTTCATCTCATTTAATGCTTCCAACAAAATCTTTGATGTGTTATTATTATTATTCCCATTTTACAGGTGAATGAAGTAAGGATTAAGAAGATCAAATGACTTGTTAGTAAGAGCAAAATTACTATTTATACCCATAGCTGTCTAAAATCAAGGTTTTGGTTCTTAACCATTTATCATGTATGAAGTTTGACAGTGTGCTTTCATTTATGTACTGTGTGATGACCCTGACTGCTGAACTTGTGATCAGTATCATAATGTCTAAGGACATGGAAGAAATTAAATATAGGAGGAAAAATGTAGAGATAAATTACTATATTTTTAAACATAATTTTGACATAATTTGTATGTCTTTTATCTTCTTGGAGTAAGTGTGAAAAATTCATAAGATTGATTTGAGAACTTAAAAAATAATGAATGTAAAGCTCTATGCATCATGACTGACTCAGTAACTGCTCAATAAATTATTATGTATCTTTTTGTGAAATAGGTTCTTTTTTGCTGTATTTGTCTATTTTTGAAAGAGGAGTTTTACAATTTCCTCTATAGGGGAAATTATTTTGTTTATTAAACATAAAACAAATTGTCTAAGAATGAAATAAATGTTAACAATAGTCATTCATGTTATTTGCCATGTCAACTATTTTGGCAATTTTCTTCTACTTATAAAAAAATTTATGACAACCAGTATAAAAGAAAAGCAAGAAACAAAAACCAAAACTATATATACTGTCAAGAGCTTGTACTATATAAAAAATGAGGATTGTACAATGTAACATCAAACAATTTTTCTTCCTCCTTTCTGTTGTCTAAATTTAGCAAGTTCCCTGACAGTGGTTATTGGATTCATTGGGATTTACTGAAAGACAATGAAAAACTTGATTGTGCCTTGCATGTAAAACTTCCTAATCTAAAGACAGCACATATCATTGGCTCATATAGATAAGATTTCTTTTCTTTTCTTTTCTTTTTTTGAGGAAGATTAGCCCTGAGGTAACTGATGCCAATCCTCCCCTTTTTGCTGAGAAAGACTGGCCCTGAGTTAACATCCGTGCCCATCTTCCTCTACTTTATATGTGGGATGCCTACCACAGCATGGCTTTTGCCAAGCGCTGCAGTGTCTACACCCGGGATCCCAACTGGCAAATGCCAGGCCACCGGGAAGTGGAGTGTGCAAACTTAACCGCTGCACCACGGGGCCGGCCCCAAGATTTATTCTCTGATGAAAAAATTTTGCTTTGCCAAAACTAACTCAAAAATCCTCCAGAGCCACGTATTTACTATGATTGACATTGGTAAGAAAAAAATCTTTCTCGTTCATCTTACTAACTTCGGGATTCATCCGAAGTAAGTGCAGAGGCATAAGTTAGTCACAACAAGGTTTTGGCCTTCTGTTGTAGGTTACCTTAACTATCAGTTGAGTGGCTTTTTCCATCTTCTTAAAATCCGTATTGCAAAGGTAAGATTTACATTTACCTCAGCTCTCAGAGATTCAAACCATTCATTGTATCATTTTTTCTGAAAAATATTATCATCAAAATAACTCATATTTCATAACATACAATCATAGACTTACAGAGTATTTTGCAACCAGTATAAAGCTAAAGCATTTTTTATATTTGGAGAGAAGCATCAAATGCTAAACATTGATAGCAAGCTTCTCTGAAGGTGGATTATATACGATTTCATGTGCTCAAAATTCAAATGATAGTTTCCTTGTTCACAAAGAAATATCATAAAATATTTTAAAACAACAATCTACCAAGATCTTTGCTTTACTCTCCTTCCACTTTTTTATTTGACTAATAATAGAAATGTGCTTAATTTACGAGCAAGTAAAGGAAGTAATCATAGACTTGCAGTCTTTAGAAAATCAGATATAATTTTTTTAATTCAAGAAGGTTAAATTTGTAACATTATAATATGTACTTAAAACTACCTTAAATATGATTCTTGACCAGAAAATATAACTCCTATGGAGCTATAATTAAGATTCCATTCCTGTTAATGGCCATCCATCTATTGATCCATTCATTAAATGCCTGTTTCATCCTAAGCACTGTGTTAGACATTGAGAGACACTTAAAGAGACTAGTATAACATAGTTTTGCTTCCCAAAAGGTCACAGTCTACTATGGAAACAGACATATAAAGATGCATAATAAAACTCATAGTCACTCAGGTAGAAGAAAGCAAAAAGTATAGTTTTGGGGTGGAGAAGGGATCAAAAAGTCTTCAAAGTGATTAAACTTCAGCAGAGTCTTGAAAATTGAAAATTTTCCCATTGCATTCAGGGGATTCATCCGAAGTAAATGCAGAGGCATAAGGAGATGAAGCTGACTTGCTCAAAAACTGAGTTCTGAATGTCTAGAACTTTAGATACACTGGGAGAATCAAGGCCAGATCTTGGAAAACACCACACATCATAGAAAGGAGTTTGATATTTATGCTATGTGTAATGTGTTTTAAGGAGAGGACAGATTTGTGTTCTATAAAAAAACATTCTGGTAAAGTTTGAGTTCAAGACAGTCAGCTTTGTTATCTGGGAAACATTATTTGATCTTTCTATTCTCAGTTTCCTCAGGAGTAAAATGAAAATTGTAATAATAAAAGCTAACCATCATTAGCTGATTACTATGTTCCAGGTACTATGGGCCTTCATTTGAATGATGCCTACCTCATAGATTGAGACTATTAAAAACAAATATGCAAATACAGTATTGTAACACACTGATTGGCACCAAGTAAGAACCTCATAATAGTGCTACCATTCCACTCATTTAAAAGATTACATTTTTAATGGCAACACAATAAAAGAGATGCAACCTTAAATTATTTTAAAATTTTCTTCAACTTAGTTGAATAAATTTGGCAACTAGGATGCTCAATTTAATAAAAAAATGTAGCTGGAAATTTGAATGTTTCTCAGAAAAATCTCCTAACACCCTGAGCCAATTGCATGATAATGAGAACAGCAGAAAAATTGAGGCTTGACAATAAGCATGAGTCAAGTGTCACATCTTTGGAAATAGCCACTAGCCTGGAGTCAATCAAAATTTCTCTGCATGAAAGGAAAAGAACGCTGATTTTATTCATTTTATTGCCTATCCACTTCTCACTATACCCAGGGGGTCGCTGATCATTTTTTGCCACTCTGCCAAGGGGGTTCTAACACTAATAATGAGCTTTGGTATTGAATACAGCTTCTGAGTTCCTGAAAGCACATAAATTTAACACTTTAGTAAAATAATCCCTGACAATTACTAGATTTCATTTTCCTACTATTGCTTCTAAAGGATCATGAAAACTGGTTCCATCAGGAAAGATATCCTGCTTCCCCTTAAAAGAGAAGCAATTAAGGTAGTCTAGAGCCACCTAATCTTCCTCTAGAAATAAGTACCTGGGTGGGCTGAGGGAGAGTTACATTGTATTGAACATGAAGAAAAAATAGGTAAAAGTTCAATATCTGTAAAACTCAACTATGTGATCCAAAATTATCTTTTCCCTTTGAATAATAAATGCAAAAATCTATCACCTAAATATTCAACTCAAATGGCTAACAATATGCCTCCTATGTTCTCTTGAAGCTGAAAATTAAAATATGAGTGTATTTCAAGTTTCTTAATCCAAGCCATTTTTTATACTAACAAATTAACACATAGCCTCTTGTCTTTACTTTTTTTATAGAATTTTTTTTATTTGAGGAATTTAAAATTAGTATCTGAGGGCGGATCCCTTGGCCAAGTGGTAAAGTTTGCCCACTCCAGTTCAGTGGCCCAGGGTTTCACTAGTTCAGATCCTGGGCATGGACATGGCACCACTCACCAGGCCACGCTGAGGTGGCATCCCACATAGCGCAACCTGAGGGACCTACAACTAGAATATACAACTATGTACTGGGAGGCTTTGGGGAGAAGAAGAAAAAAAAGAAGAAGAAGATTGGCAATAGATGTTGGCTCAGGTGCCAATCTTCAAAAAATAAAATTAGCGCCAGGAGCTGATATGTCTGTGTTTTTCTCTTCATCGCTTCCCCTAAGCCGGTGGAAGGTAGAAGCCAATTGATTTTGTCAATTTTTAGGATATTAGATTATTATATAATAGGTAATATGAGGGTGTGAGCTACAGTGAGGAAGGGCAAATGCTGTAATAGGACCTCCTAAGATCAAGGTATAGCGCATATACCTTTATTGAAAAATACCCCTAGAAGTTGCTGAGGGAACTTAGGAAGTACAAGTATAGTTGCCAAAAGACAGTGGTATGATTGATATAAAGAGACCAACAGATACAGCAAAAGAACAAATTGTGTGTGCATGCTTGAGCCAAAGTCAATACTTTATTTAGATTCCCTGAGTTTCACCTTAATGTACTTATTTTATTCCAGCATCCAATCAAGGATACTACATTACATTTAGTTGCCATGTATTTTTAGGCTCATTGTGGCTGTTGTGACTTAGACTTTCCATCTTGTTGATGACCTTGGCAATTTTTATGAGTACTGTCAAGTATTTTGTAGACTTTCCCACAACTAGGCTGTATTTAATGTTTGTTGTAGCTGAAGGTAACAGATGTTTTAAAGTCTTCTAATGTACTTGTGGTTTTTTTCCCCCTTGTTGCTTTTGTCCTTCCTTAAAAACTTCTTTTTAATTAGAGCCTTTGTTTTGTAGGCTTTTCAGCTGTAATCCACTGTTATTATATTGGAGGTTTGTTAGTGTGGTTGTACGATGTGGGAGAGGGAAGCATTCTACCTTATACTTGACTATCGTACTTCCTTATATCAAAAGTTTAAGGTTAGCTTTTTTAGCAGGTAGAGAGGGCAGAGAAATAGTGACATGTTAATTTAAAGATGTATCTTGAGAAGAATGCTGGGAAGATGGTGGCATAAGAGGACTCTGAACTCCCTCCTCCCACGGACACAACAAATGTACAACTACTCTTAGAACAATTATCCACACTAAAAGGGACAGTGCTGACTGATGTGGAAGAGGCATAAATCCTTTTCTTAAGAAGAAAAAGCCACATTTTAGCCATGGCACTTTGGTCAGGAGCAATCTTAAGGTACAAAGCTTTTCATGAAGGAGTGGGGGATCTGAGCAGGAGAATTTTGCCACAATAAGCAGGTTTTAGACTCAGCACAACCAAGACAAGTGTCATAATATCTGGCTTTGTAGCCTATTAACAACAATGAGGAATAACCCCAGAAAAGCTATCAGACATAAGGCAAAAGAAAAGCCTGCTCTTAAAAGGCCCAGACACAAATTCACCCACTTCAGAAAGCAACCTAAAATCACCAGAAAGAGATCTGTACAGCCCTTTAGTGAAATAAAAGACTCACTTGATAGGCTCTAGGCATATCTCAGTGAGAGGTAAGACCAACTCAGGCTGGGACCACATCCCCAGGAACTGAGACATTGGTGGCAGCCGTTGTTATGACCTACTAAAGGTGTTCAGACACAGATGTTGGCAGACACCATTGGAGTTCTTCCCCCGACATGTTAGTGAAAGGGTCTGCCCCACTCATCAGACCAGTGATTTAATCCACCTTACCTAGGACAAGCAGCACCCCTAGGGTCTGATCCTAACCAGTAACAAGCCCTCAGGCAACTTGCAGCCCTTCATAGGCAGGTTGTGTGAGACCTCTGCATCTGAATGAATGGATCTGACTCTGTGGGGTAAGATGTACATGAAGAGCCAGCCTGTGTTGACAGAGTGTATGGGGCCTCTGCAGCAGGGTGAGTGGATCCACTTCACTGGGTTGGGGTGGGCACACCAGGCAAGACAGTGTTGACAGGGTGTGGGTCCTATTGGCGGAAGGCTTGTCAGCTGCAGCAGATTTGGGCTTCTCAAACAGCCACATAGGGGATCAGTCCCACCTTCCAATGCCAGAAACAATTGTGTGCTACCATACCTGGGGCCAGACCCACTCTGCTGCACTCCTGAAAGAGCTGACAACAGCAACTGTAGGTCCCTGAGCCTAGCAAATAGCCACACTGGAAGCCTATTCACTTAACAGAAAAGCTACATCAGGAATGTGCTATTAGTCCTTGTGCTGGGGCTCCACACACAAGATAAAGTGATTGAAGAGACAATTGCAGCTGCATGAAGCTGAAAATAATGACCAGCAAGCCAGGGGGTGCAGCCTAGTCTCCACAGGCACCTGCAGCAAGAGCAACTCTACAACAACAGAAGGACACATGTAGTCCACTCCTGGAACATTTGGAACTGGTGATGAGAGGGAGGCACACTGTTGGGCTTCATAAGCCATCTCTTACATAAGGCCACCTCTCCAAAACTGAGAGTCATAGTTGATCTACCTAATACATAGATACAAGCACAGAGAAAGAGGCAAAATGAGGAGACAAATGAAAATATTTCAAGTAAGGGAAGAGGACAGAACCCCAGAAAAGGAACTAAGTGAAAGAAAGAAAGAATCTACCTGACAAAGAGTTCAAACAAAAAGTCATAAGGAAGACCATTGATCATGGGAGAAAAATGGATGAACTCAGTGAGAACTTCAGCAAAGAATTTGAAAATATAAAAAAGAAACAGTCAGAACTAAAGAATACAATAATGGAACTGAAAAATTCACTAGAGGGACTCAATAGCAGAGTAGATGATGCAGAAGAACAGATCAGTGAGCTGGATGAAAGACTAGAGGAAATCACCCAAGCTTAACAGATGAGAGAAAAAAGAACCAAAAAGTATGAGGACAGTCTAAGGGACCTCTGGGAAAACACAAAGTGCCCAAAATCTGTATTATAGGTGTCCCAGAAGGAGAAAAAGAGAGACAAAGAGGCAGAGAATCTATTTGAAGAAATAATAGCTGAAAACTTTCCTAACATAAGGAAGGAAACGGACATCCAGGTCCAGCCAGCACAGAGAGCATCAAACAAGAACCCAAAAAGGCCCATCCAAGACACATTATAATTGAAATGTCAAGAGTTAAGGATAAAGAGGGAATCCGAAAAGTTGCAAGAGAAAGGCACCAAGGTACATACAAATTAAACCCCATAAGGCTATCAACTGACTTCTTAGTTGAAGCCTTGCAGGTTACAAGGGAATGGCATGAAATATTTAAAGTGCTGACAAAATCTACATCCAAGAATACTCTACCCAGTAAGGTTATCATTCAGAAGAGAAGGAGAGATAAAGAGACTTTCAGATGAGGAAAAAATAAGGGAGTTTATCACCAATAAACAAGACTTACAAGAAACGCTACAAGGCCTTAATTAAGTGGAAAAGAAAAGACCACAAATGGGAATAAAGAAATTATCAAAAATAAAACAAAACAGTACAATACAATCACTGGTAAAGGCAAAAAGACAGTAAAGGTAGCAGATCAACAGCGTATGAAGCTAATATGAAGGTCAAAAGACAAAAGTGCTAAAATTATCTACTTCCATGATAAGAGGGTAATGGATACACATGGCCAAGACATAGGTTAAATTTGCTAACAAAAACAAAATGTGGGAGGAAAGGAATAAAAGAATAAAGTTTTTACCAAGAGGTCAAACTTAAAAGACAATCAACTTAATATAGAATACTATATACATAGGCTATTATATATGAACCTCATGGTAATCAGAACCTATAATAAATAAAAAAAGAGAAAGAGACCTAAATGAAATATTAAAGAAAGCCATCAAAACACAAGGTAAGAGAGCAAGAGAAGAAGAAAGGAACAGAGAAGAACTGCTAAAACACCCAGAAGAAAAGTAGCAAAATGGTGATAAGTACATACTTATCAATAGGTACTTTATATGTCAACAGACTAAACGCTCCAACCAAAAGACATAGGGTGGCTGATTGGATAAAAAAACAAGACCCATATATATGCTACATACAAGAGACACACTTCAGAACTAAAGACACTCATGAACTGAAAGTGAAGGGATGGAAAAAGATACTCCATGCAAATTGAAATGAAAAGAAAGCTGGGGAGGCAATATTTATATCAGACAAAATAAACTTTAAAACAAAAACTATAACAAGAGACAAATAAGGGCACTACATCATGATAAAAACAACAACTCAAGAAGAGGACACAACACTTGTAAATATCTATGCATCCAACATAGCAGCACCTAAAGATATAAAGCAATTATTAACAGACATAGAAGGTGAAATAGACAGTAAGACAATAACATTAGGGGACTTTAACACTCCACTTACACCAAGGGATAGATCATCCAAATGGAAAATCAACAAGGAAACATTGGCCTCAAATGACACGTTTGACCAGAGGTACTTAGCAGATATATACAGAACATTCCTTCGAAAAACTGCAGAATACACATTCTTTTTAAATGTACATGGAACATTCTCTAGGATAGATCACATATTAGGCTACAAAACAAGTCTCAATAAACTTAAGAAGACTGAAATATTACCAAGCATCTTTTCTAACCACAATGCTATGAAGCTAGAAATCAACAACAGAAAGAAAACAGGAAAAGCCCAAATATGTGGAGGTTAAACAAAATGATACTGAACAATGATTGCATCAAAGGAGAAATAAATGATGCCTGGAGACAAATGAAAATGAAAATAAGACATACCAAAATTTATGGGATATAGCGAAAGTGGTTGTAAGACAGAAGTTTAGTTCAATACAGGCCTACCTCAACAAACAAGAAAAATCTCAAATAAACAGTCTAACAGTGTACCAAAGGAGCTAGAAAAAGAAGAATGAACAAAGCCCAAAATCAGTAGAAGGAAAGAAATAATAAAAATCAGAGCAGGAATACATGAAATAGAAACTAAAAAAACAATAGAAAAATCAAGGAAACAAAGAAATGGCTCTTTGACAAGATAAACAAAGTTGACAAACCTTTAGCTAGACTCAACAAGAAAAGAAGAGAGAAGCTTCAAATAAATAAAATAAAAATGAAAGAGGAGAAATTACAAGACAGCTCAGAAATGCAAAGGATTATAAGAGAATACTATAGAAAGCTATACACCAACAAACTGGACAATCTAAAAAAGATGGATAAATTCTTAGAATCATACAACCTTCCAAAACTAAATAAAGAAGAAATAGAGAATTCGAATACTTTAATCACCAGTAAGGAGATCAAAACAGTAATCAAAACTCTCCCAAAGAATAAAAGTCCAGGCCTAGATGACTTCCCTGGTGAATTCTACCAAATATTCAAATATGACTTAACCTATCCTTCTCAAATTCTTCCAGAAAATTGAAGAGGAGGGGGAGCTACCTAACTCATTCTACAAGGCCAGCATTACTTTGATACCAAAATCAGACAAGGAAAACAACAACAAAAATTACAGGCCAATATCACTGGTAAACATTGATGCAAAAATCCTCAATGTAATTCTAGCAAATAGAATACAACAACACATTAAAAAGATCATACACCATGATCATGTGGGATTTATTCCAGGGATGCAGGGATGGTTCAACATCTGCAAATCAATCAACATGAAACACCACATGAACAAAATGAAGAATAAAATATCATCATCTCAACAGATGCAGAGAAAGCACTTGACAAGATCCATCACCTGCTTGAGATAAAAGACCTGAACAAAATGGGTAGAGAAGGAAACTACCTCAACATAATAAAGGCCGTATATGACAAACCCACAGCTAATAGCATACTCAACAGAGAAAAACTGGAAGCTATCTCTCTAAGAACAGGAACCAGACAAGGGTGCCCACTTTCACCACTCTTATTTAACACAGTATTGGAAGTTCAAGCCAGAACAATCAAGCAAGAAAAAGAAATAAAAGGGATCCAAATTGGAAAGGAAGAACTGAAACTGTCACTATTTGTAGATGACATGGTTTTATATACAGAAAATCCTATGGAATCCATCAAAAAACTTTCACAAATAATAAGTGAATATGGTAAAGTTACAGGGTACAACATCAACATACAAAAATCAGTTGCACTTCTGTACACTAACAAAGAAGTAGCAGAAAAAGAATCTAAGAATACTATCCCATTTACAATTGCAAACAAAATAATAAAATACCCAGGAATATATTTAACCAAAGAGGTGAAAGATCTGTACCGTGAAAACTATAAAACATTGTTGAAAGAAATTGCAAAGGACACAAAAAAAATGGAAAGATATTCTGTGCTCTTGGAATAGAAGAATTAACATAGTTAAAATCTCTATAATTCCTAAAGCAACCTACAGATTCAATGCAAACCCTATTAAAGTTCCAACGACACTTTTTCACAGAAATAGAAGAAAGAATCTTAAAATTTATATGGAACAACAAAAGACATTGAATAGCCAAAGGAATCTTGAGAAAAAAGAGCAAAGCTGGAGGTATTACACTCCCTGAAATAAAAGATACGACAAGGCTAAAGTAATCAAAACATCATGGTAAAGGCACAAAAACAGACACACAGATCAAGGGAACAAAATCAAGAGCCCAGAAATAAAACCACACATCTACAAACAGATGCTTCTCAACACGGGATCCAGGAACATACAATGGAGAAAGGAAAGTGTCTTCAATAAATGGTGTTGGGTAAACTGGACAGCCACATGCAAAAGAATGAAATTAGACCATTATCTTTCACGATACACAAGAATTAACTCAAAATGGATTAATGATTTTAATGTAAGACCTGAAACCATATAACTTCTAGAAGAACCCACGGGCAGTATACTCTTTGAAATTGGTTTTAGCAGCATATTTTCAAATTCATATCTGACAAGACAAGGGAAACAATAGAAAAACAATGGGACTACATCAAACTAAAAAGCTGCTGCACAGCAAAGGAAAGCATCAACAAAACAAGAAGACAACTTAAAAATTAGGAGAAGAGGGGCTGGCCTGGTGGCGCATTGGTTAAGTGTGCACGTTTCACTTCAGAGGCCCAGGGTTTGCCGGTTTGGATCCTGGGTGCGGACATGGCACCGCTTGGCAAGCCATGCTGTGGTAGGCATCCTACATATAAAGTGGAGGAAGATGGGCATGGATGTTAGTTAGCTCAGCTCAGTCTTCTGCAGCATAAAGGTGGGGATTGGCAGCAGTTAGCTCAGGGCTAATCTTTTTCAAAAAAAAATTGGGGGAAGATATTTGCAAACCATATATCTGACAATGCATTAATATCCAAAAATATATAAAGAAATCATACAACTCAACAGCAAAAAACAAACAACCCAATTAAAAACTGGACAAAGCATCTGAATAGATATTTTTCCCAAGAAGATATACAGATAGCCAAAAGGCACACTATAAGATGTTCAACATCACTAAGTATTAGGGAAATGCAAATCAAAACTACAGTGAGACATCACCTCACACCCATCAGAATAGCTATAATTAAAAAGACAAGAAATAACAGGTGTTGAAGAGGATGTTGAGAAAAGAGAACTCTCATACGCTGCTGGTGGGAATGTAAACTGGTGCAGCCATTATGGAAAACAGTACGGAGATTCCTCAAAAAATTAAGAATAGAACTACCATATGATCCAGCTATTCCACTTCCGGGTATTTATCCAAATAACATGAAAACATGAATGCATAAAGATACATGCACCCCTATGTTTGTTGCAGCATTATTCACAATAGCCAAGACTTGGAAGCAACCTAGAGACAAATGGATATTGAAGATGTGGTATATATACACAACAGAATACTACTCAGCCATAAAAAAGATGAAATCTTGCCATTTGTGACAACATGGATGGACCTTGAGGGTATTATGCTAAGTGAAATAAGTCAGAGGGAGAAACTCAAATACCATATGATCTCATTCGTAAGTGGAAGATAAAAACAACAAACAGACACATAAAGACAGAGATTGGATCGGTGGTTACCAGAGGGGAAGGAGGGAAGGATGAGGGCGAAAGGAGTGATTCACAAATGTGAAGGGTGATGAATGGTAATTAGTCTTTGGGTGGCGAACATGATGTAATCTACACAGAAATAAAAATATAGTGATATACACCTGAAATTTATGTAATGTTATAAGTCAGAGGGAGAAACTCAAATACCATATGATCTCATTCGTAAGTGGAAGAAAATAAAAACATAAATCAAATATAAAATAAAATAAAGACGTGTCTTGATTTGCGAAACTTTAAAATGGCAAAATAGCACATTTTATTACTTAAGGAACTATGGTAATTAATAGATGTGTTAAAATACCCAGCAGGTTAGAAAAAAATTTTGTTTCAGAGACTCACCTCACCAAAATCCGTGCTCGCAAAATTTCATGTTCTCATCTGGGAATTTTTATTGTCGTTTTGGTGTCCCTACTCTGTCATTGTATATTGGGTGGATATTGGGTCAGATAATCTAACTTTTTAATCCACAGGCACTAGACCACGAGAACAACAGGGAGCACTGCTTACTTCCAAAACTGGATTAGAGCTAGATGAAGTAACTGAATGGAACTTTGAATTGACTCCATTGGGGAAGGAAGGAAGTAGATGACATCAGTCTTCTGAGTGGTTCACAGTTGAAAATCTTAACCACATAGTAACTATTTTTGAGCATAATTCTACAGCCAAAGTTAGGAGAAAAACAGAAGATTGGATAAAAAGTGATGTGTATAGTAAGTAATAGGTAGAGGAAAGATGTTACCAGTGAGGGGAATACGTAATTCCTCAGGATGTAAGAATTGGCTAAAATCTTAAGGAATATGCATTTTTGTAACATCTATTTCTTTAGCTCAAAATAATCCATTTTTTTCTAACACAAGAGATTACAAGAAGAGATGATCCAGTTAAGAGGGAAGGATGAAAATCGACATAGACATTGAGGGTTTGTAGTGATCTTGCCGGCTCCAGTGGGTTACTGGGTGGTATTGTGTGAATTGGGAAGGAAGAACTGTGTTGTCATAGAGGTCTTCCTTGAGATTTTGTATGTACTTTGATACAGACCATGTCTCGGAAAATACACAACAAAGTAGCTGAAAGCATTATGTGACTGATTCAGTGTAGTTAATTCCAACGACATAACAACAAGGTTGAGAAGCTTGATTGACAGCCAAAATACAGTTATGGACAAGGAATTTATGCAAAAGTGACAAAAAGGGGAAACTCTGGTAATGATATATGTATATATACATTAACTATATAAAGGAGGATAGCTACACCCACTGAGGAAGATATTCATGTTCCTATGGTAAAGGAATTAGCAAAAACTTTATTGAGCATGTACAAATGTGAGACCTACTAAGCTTCCCATATTTAATGCATGCATTTCCATCAGAGGGAGTGAATATTTAGGTAAAGAGGAGGAGTTAGTTGTGAGATGGCAATGGGATAGACTCAGAACTTCCTGCCTCAGTATGGGGTTGAGTAAATTTTCATAGGATAATTGCCTGCTGATTGGGCTTTATTGCTTAATTTACATTGAAATATTTATAGATATGGAAAAAACAACAAAGTCAACATCTCTTGAGAGTCTGTTAAGTTGGCTTCATATATTCCTAATTAATCTGTAAGTCAGGATATGATAGGTGATGTTACAGTTTCAAATGACCCCAACATTTTAGTGGTTTATAACAATAATTATGTATTGCCAAAGATTAACTGAGCACTCTGTTTCACATTTTAGAGGCTGACAAACCAATCACTTTCTTGACTTCTTGAATATTGATGGTTGCCATACCATAGGGAAAGAGAACTTGGAAGGGTCTCAACCTTCTATGAAATGCTCTGGTCTGAAAATGACACATGTTACACTTCCACAGCAACTCGTTGGCCAAGACCAGTCACAAGGTCCCACTCAATCATAAGAATAGCAGGAATTACAATTCTACCATATGTCTCTAGTCAGAGAACTGGAAATATTTAGTGAACAACAATAACGAGTTGTATAATTTTACTGGATTTTTTAATGAAAATCCTTTAAAACACATTTATGTTAAAGTCAATTATTTTGGATTTTAAAGTCATGGGAGAAGAAAAATTGTCTGTAAATACTTAAGAAAATTTCTAACAGAGAAGCATATATTTTTACAGATTCTCTTCTCCCTTTTCCATCAGAGAATAGCCTCTCTCTGCCCTCCTCCTCATACTCAGCCTTCCAAGCTAATTGGATGGCCTCCTTCTGGCTACCTTCTGTAGGACTACTCCCACTCACTGTAGGACAATTTATTCTTACCTCCAGGACTCAAGAAAATGCACATTTTTAGTTTTGTAAGAACTTGAAAAGGAGCCCTCCAGAGTGTTTCATTATCACCTGTCAGTAGAAAGGGATTATAAGTGCTTCCACACAGAGGATGTTTGCCTTTGTAGCTTGGCAGTATCTCCTACCATCATGGGAAGCTTGGAAATTGAATGAGGTCCCTGTTTTGCTGGTAACTGAAGCTATCAGGTCAGCTTTAAATTAAACTGAATCTCTAGCATTGATATTCTCATCAAATTTAAGAAACCAAAGTGACATTAAAGATTATTGATTCTGAACTTATTTCAGAAGAAGCCTCCTACCACTCACAACGATATTATAATTAAAGAATCATGTGCTTCTTAAGCTGAAAGCTTCTTTAAAGGTTATCTATACCAATCCACTCATTTTATAAACAAGAAAACTGAGACCCAATTTCAGAAAGTTAGAGAAAATGCTGACTATAGAATCCCAAACAGCTACATATTCCGTTTTTGGAATGCTAGGAGAGACTTGACTTTTATTTCATGAAGACTTTCATATCTGAGGAGATTGCATATTTATCTAAAATATGTTATAAGGTTGGGACACTGGATACCAATATTCCTGTGTGTGGGTCTTTTGAATTCTAACAGTTGTAAACTGCCTTGATTTAGGATAACATTAGCCCAGAATAGTTTGCAATCAATAAAACACTGTAAAGGTGTATGGTAATCATCTCTGTATCATTCTAATTTTAGAGAATATGTTCCTAGAGAGGGCTGTTTATCTATTTTCAAGGCTCTACAACACAACATTTGGCTGACTTAGAATTTGGACCATTATTAACTGTAAAATTTTGTGCGCCACGGATATTTTTTCCAGTATGGTGAAGACTATGGATCCATGTTAAGAATGATATTTTTAAATGCATAAAACAAAACACATAAGATTACAAAATGAGCCAATTATATTGAAATATGGTTATAAAATATTTCAAAGTGCACAACAAAGTAATACATGTGCTTACTTAGTAAAATTTAGTATCAACTGCTATTTCTACAATAGTTTTAAGGTAGTGACTAATATAAATGTATTGCGAAATAAATGCAGCAACTGAACTATGATTTAAAAATATCTGTCATTTCAAATGATGACACAGATGCTAATACTACTGTATCTTGTTGCCTACATTTGTAGTTTAAAGAAATGTTAAATTTTCTGTTAGCGCTTAATGAAAATAAAGAGTAATTATTTCCCAATCCAAGTGCATGAACAGACTAAATTATATCCATAGACATGTGCACTCCAGGTTAAGAATTATTATTTAAACTGATGTAATAGCAAGGGCAAAGAAAGTTTAAGGAATCTGTATTTCAAAAGTAATTTAGCATACAATGCTTAGATTGTTTTATTCCATTTTATTTGTATAAAGTAAGTACATTCATTCTACTTATTATTAATATTATTTCAAAATGTATACATATATTTACTTTATCATACCATAAAACCTTCTATTCAAATCTGTAATCTCCTTTCTATAATCTCTGAACTTAAATATAACTAGATGTTTAAATATAACTGATGTTTTAAATAATGGAGAAAACAATACACTCATTTTAGAGGATTAAAACACATTACATCAATGTGATATTAAAGGCTTTTTTCTCCAAGCAAATATCTATGAATTAAATGTCATAGACCCGCTCACCAGTATCATTAATATACTGATTTATGAACAACTAATGCTGAAATGACAGTTCAAAAAAATCTCACATCCTTGCTTAGAAGATTAAAGTATGCTAATCTGTACTATATACATGCTTAAATAAATACACTTTAACAATTTACGACATGTACAATAATTATTGTTGTGTTCCAAATAATTCATCTTTTCCTTCTCCATGTAATACTTAGCAAAAGCATTATCTCAAGTTTCAGATTTCAAGTAATGAGCTGTTCATGTTCAATATAAAGCCTTCACTGAATTCTATTTGGAAAACTGTTCTCCTGGGTACAGCAGTATCCTGAACTCCAGGAAATGATGGAGATCAGTTCTAGGAAATATCAAGGTGTCAAGTGAGTTCCTTGTTTCACTTCCTCCCAGAAATAGCAGGTAAAGTCATCACTATTTTCTACAATTCAACTAATGTGGCCTAAAATGAAACAAAAGAGAGGAAAGAAGGAAGGTAGGAAGAAAGGGGACGAGAGGGAGGGAGGGAGGAAGAGAAAAATCATAAAAGGAAAGAGCACTTTAAAATAAAGGAAATGAAGGCTCATGGATGGAAAAAGGGCACAATGATCATGAATCTTAAATTATATTTTCACATTTAAAATAATTTTTAGCTTTCTGATAGTAACAACTACGATCTATAGCAGTAGTCAGCACACCACAGCCCACAGGCCAAATCCAGCCGGCTACAAATTTTTGTACAATCTGTGAGCTAAGGATGGTTTTCATATTTTTAAATGACTGAAAAAAATCAAAAGAGGATTTTACTATATATGAAATTAAATTCCAATTTCAGACCACATAAAGAAAATTTTATTTACGCACATTCATTTGTTTTTGTATTGTCTATAGTCGCTATTACATTACAGAGGCAGAGATGAGTAGATGTGATGGAGACCCTATAGCAGGCAAAGCTGAAAATATTTACTAACTCTTTATAGAAAAAAATGCCAACCTCTGCTCTATATGATGCAAAATCCATTTCTTAAAAATATTTTCTATTAAATATTTATCATTTAAATCTAAAAAGTGTTTCTATTAAAAAGTAATCTTTTTAATACTGAATTCATTCAGCCTGACTTGTAGATATCCATACCAGCTTTAGCTGAAATGCCTCATCTACATGTGAAAATGCAACTGTTTATCAATTCATATTGTTTGGAAAATTAGGAGGTCATAAAAAGTCGTTACAAGTAATATTATCTCAGGTTCAGCCCCTATGCATAGGTTGTAGGACTGCAGCCCCAATATTTTCTTTCTGATAAGAATGTCTCAAATGAGCTGGTGATTATGGTTGTTTTTTCATAGGGCAGCAACTTCCTCTGTTACTCTCAATGTTGACCACATAGGTCTCAGAGCATCTATTCCACAAATAATTATTGAGTGGTGCCTACCAAATGCCAACTGTTGTGCTAGATGATGGGGATAGAGCGGACAGGAAAATAACATGTATATGCCTCAAGTTCACTGTGGTCCTAGAATGCTCCTGATTTGTTTTACTCTTGCTCAGGTTTCTTTGGTTTACCCATTACATATGCTATTGATCGCTTGGATTCCTTTTAGATTACTAAGCTAAAATATAATATTTCCCTACAGATTTAATATGCATCTCTTCTTGCATTCTTTTCTTCCCACAGCTCTTTCACATTGTCTGTGGAAGGATGGAAACAAAGACAAAAGAAAAACTGATAAACACAATTCTTCTGCTTTGACTAAAACTCACTTTACTTGGATAAAGTTTATCTGTCCAGATTCTCTCTAACCTTTGGGTAAGTATCTTTAGACAAGGCACCTGCCTTTGATGCAAATAGACATGTATTACTTCCACCCTTTAAATATTGATATGCATTTCTGAATTCAAGGAGTGCCCAGAGTTAAGCCTATGAAGTACTGTTACATTAAAACATTATGTCTGTTGAAAATTTCAGAATGCTATTTACACAAAGGTTTGTTGCTGTAATGAATAGTTTACTAATAAACAACACTTCCTTGTTACATTAACATGAAAATTATATCTAATAGGGTATATTAAAGTCATATACAAATGCTAATGTCTAATAATCACACACTGTCACATTTCGTCACTCATTCATTTAACAAATATCTGTTGAACAGTACCATAAATGAAGCTATGCCCTCCCATTCTATACCAAACCTCACTAAGATATCAAGCTTAATCTAGACTTTGCTAGACAATCTATCACCTGACTATGCCCTGCCTTGTACTATACCCTATTTAGGTCTATGAATTTTTCTTGTCCCCCTAAATGTATTTTAAACCCCATGCACTTAGAAATCATATCTTTTATTTTTCTATATCTACTGAAATATATAATATCATTGCTAGGTATTCTGAAGGTATTCAATAAATATATATTATTTGATATTCTCAATTAGAATTAAATATATTTTATTTTACAAGTCTGTGCCATAATATATATATTTTTTAATGTGAAAGGATGGCTGGTTAAAAGTGTCCATACAAATATGTTTATCTTAAAATATCGTCTGGTACCTATTAGATTATCTATAAACATTTAATGGACACTTGCTGAATACTTGAATTTTTACTCAAACAAGTTTAAATTTCTGTTAGGTGATGATGCATTTATATTTCTCTTAGGGTTATAAAGACAATTCATGATTTTAGAAAAGACTTCTCTGTATCAAAATTATATAAACACTAGCAAGCTAAGTAACTCATTTTGTGTGACTATTAATTGGCAGGTGTTTATCAACGTGTCTTTGATAAATGGGGTTTATTTGTATCATGATTAAACACATTAAGACTGCCAATTCATATGAAGCCAACCAATGAGGAACCAGGTTAATCTAGATTTTTTAAATATTGTTTTGCTTTTCTATAGTTCTTTTTTTTTATTGAGGTAACATTGGTTTATAACATTATATAAATTTCAGGTGTATGGCATTGTATTTCAATTTCTGTCTAGATTACATGATGTTCACCACTCAAAGACTAATTACCACCCATCACCATACACACGTGCCCAGTCACCCCTTCCACCCCAATCTCTGTCTCTATGTGTTTGTTTGTTATTTTTGTTGTTTTTACCTTCTATTTATGACTGGGGTCATGGGTATTTGACTTTCTCCCTCTGACTGAGTTCACTTAGCATAATACCCTCAAAAGCCATCCATGTTGTCACAAATGGCAAGATTTCATCTTTCTTGTGGCTGAGTAGTAATCCATTTTGTATATATACCAAATCTTCTTTATCCATTCGTTCCTTGATGGGCATCCGTGTTGTTTCCAAGTCTTAGCTATTGTGAATAATGCTGCGATGAACATAGAGGTGCGTGTGTCTTTATGCATTTGTGTTTTCTTGTTCTTTGGATGAATACCCAGCAGTGGAATAAATAGTTGGATCATATGGTAGATCTATCCTGAACTTTTTGAGGAATCTCCATACTGTTTTCTATACTGGCTACAGCAGTTTGCATTCCCACTAGCAGTGCATGAGAGTTCCCTTTTCTCCACATCCTCTCCAACACTTGTTATTTCTTGTCTTTTTAATTATAGCCATTCTGATGGGCATGAGGTGATATCTCATTGTAGTTTTGATTTGTATGTCCCTAATAATTAGTGATGTTGAGCATCTTTTCATGTGCCTGTTAGCAATCTATACATGTTCTTTGGAAAAATGTCTATTTGGGTCCTTTGAACAGTTTTTAATTGCATTGTTTGGTATTTTTTTTGTTGTTGTGGAGATGTATGAGTTCTTTATATATTTTGGATATTAACCCCTTACCAGATACATGGTTTGCAAATATCTTATCCCAATTGTTAGGTTGTCTTTTCCTTTTGTTGATGGCTTCCTTTGCTGTGCAGAAGCATTTTAGTTTGATGTAGCTTCATTCATTAATTTTTTCTATTGTTTCCCTTGCCCAGTCAGACATGGTACTTGAAAATATCCTGGTAAGATCAATGTTGAAGAATGTACTGCCTATGTTTTCTTATAGAAATTTTATGGTTTCAAGTCTTACATTCAAGTCTTTAATTCACTTTGAGTTAATTTTTGTGTATGCTGAAAGATAATGGTCTACTTTCATTCTTTTGCATGTGGATGTCCAGTTTTCCCAACACCATCTATTGAAGAGACTTTCCTTTCTCCATTGTATGTTCTTGGCTCTTTTGTTGAAAACTAGCTGTCCATAGATGTGTAGGTTTATTTCTGGGATCTCGATTCCATTGATCCCTCTGTCTGTTTTTGTGCCAGTACCATGATGTTTTGATTACTTTAACTTTGTAGTATCTTTGGAAATCGGGGAGTGTGATCCCTCCAGCTTTGTTCATTTTTCTCAGGATTCCTTTGGCTATGCGTGGTCTTCTGTTCTTTCATATAAATTTAAGAATTCTTTGTTCTATTTCTGTGAAAAATATCATTGGAACTTTGATAAGGATTTCATTGAATCTGTGGATTGTTTTAGGAAGTAATAAGATTTTAGCTATGTTAATTCTTCTAATCTAAGGACATGGAATATCTTTCTATTTCTTTGTGTCTTTTTTGATTTCTTTATACTTTATAGTTTTCAGTGTACAGGGCTTTCACCTTTTTGGTTAAATTTACTCCTAAGAATTTTATTATTTTGCTTGAAATTGTAAATAGGATTCTATCCTTAGTTTCTCCTTCTGCTACTTTTTTCTTAGTGTATAAAAATGCAACTGATTTTTGTATGTTGATGTTGTATCCCGCAACTTTACTGTATTCATTTGTTATTTCTAAAGGTTTTTGGTGGATTCTTTAGAGTTTTCTATATAAAATAATGTAATCTGTGAATAGCGACAATTTCACTTCTTCTTTTAAAATTTGGATCCCTTTTATTTCTTTTTCTTGCCTGATTGATCTTTCTAGAACTTCAAATACTATGTTAAATAAGAGCAGTGAAAGTGGGCATCCTTGTCTATTCCTGTTCTTAGAGGGAAAACTTTCAGTTTTTCTCTGTTGAGTATCATATTAGTTGTAGGTTTGTCATATACGACCTTTATTACGTTGAGATAGTTTCCTTCTGTACCCATTTTATTCAGGGTTTTTTAAATCATAAATGGATGCTGTATCTTGTCAAATGCTTTCTCTGCATCTCTTGAGATGATATGTGGTCCTTATTCTTCATTTTGTTAATGTGGTGTATCATGTTGATTGATTTGTGGATGTTGAGCCATCCTTGCATCCTTGGCATAAATCCCATTTGATCATGGTGATTGATCTTTTTAATGTATTGTATTCGATTTGGTAGCATTTTGTTGAGATTTTTGCATCACTGTTCACCAGTGATATTGGCTTGTAATTTTTTTTTCTGTTGTGCTTGTCTGGTTTTGGTATCAGGATAATATCAGCCTTGTAGAATGAGTTAGGAAGCTTCCCCTCCTCTTCAGTTTTTGAAAGAGTTTGAGGAGGACAGGTATTATGTCTGTTTTGAATGTTTGGTAGAATTCATCAGGGAAGCCATCTGGTCCTGGAGTTTTACATTTTGAGGGGTTTTTGATTACTGTTTTGATCTCCTTACTAGTGATTGGTCTATTCAAATTCTCTATTTCTTCTTGATTCAGTTTTAGAAGGTTGTATGATTCTAAGAATTTATACATTTCTTTTAGAAGATCCAATTTGTTTGCGTATAGCATTTCATAGTATTCTCTTATAATCTCTTGTATCTCCCAGGTGTCCATTGTAATTTCTCCTCTTTCATTTGTGATTTGATTTACTTGAGCCTTCCACTTTTTTTCTTGGTGCGTCTGGCTAAAGGTTTGCCAATTTTGTTTACCTTTCAAAGGACCAGTTTTCAGTTTTATTGTTTTTTTATGTTGCTTTTTTAGTCTCTAATTCATTTATTTCTGCTGTAATTTTTATTATCTCCTTCCTTTTACTGATTTGCAGCTTTGTTTATTCTTCTTCCTACAGTTCCTTTAGGTGCACTCATACAACATTTATTTGAGATTTTTCTTATTTGTTGAGGTACACCTGTATTGCTATAATCTTCCCTCTTAGAACTGCTTTTGCTGTATCACATAAATTTGGGCATGTTTTATTTTCATTTTTATTTGTCTCCAGGTACTTTTTGATTTCTCCCTTGATTTCTTCATTGACCCAATAGTTGTTAAGTTGCATTTTGTTTAATCTCCACATGTTCGTGGCTTTTCCAATATTCTTCCTGTATTTGATTTCTAGTATCATACTGTTCTGGTCAGAAAAGATGCCTGGTATTATTTCCATCATCTTAAATTTGTTGAGATTTGTTTTGTGGCCTAATATGTGATCAATCCTAGGGAATGTTCCATGTGCATTTTAAAAGAACTTGTATTCTGCAGTTTTTGGATGGAATGTTCTATATATATCTACTAGGTTCATCTGGTCTAATGCGTCATTTCAAGCCAATGTTTCCTTGTTGATCTTCTGTTTGGATGATCTATTGGTGTAAATAGGTTGTTAAAATCCCCTAGTATTATTGTGTTACCGTCTATGTCTTCTTGTATGTCTATTAATAATTGCCTTATATATTTAGGTGCTCCTGTGTTGGGTGCATAGGTATTCACAAGTGTTATGTCCTCTTGTTGGATTGTCCCCTTTATCATTATGTGGTGCCCTTCTTTGTTTCTTGTTACAGTTTCAAAGCCTGTTTCATCTGGTCTAAGTATTGCTACCCCAGCTTTCTTTTCATTGTCATTTTCATGGAGTACCTTCTTCTCTCTCTTCATTTTCAGTTTGTGAGCATCTTCAGATCTGAAGTGTGTCTCTTGTATTCAGCATATATGGGTCTTGTTTTTTTTAATCCAATCTGAGAGCCTATGTCTCTTGATTGGAGCATTTAGTCTAGTGACATTTAAAGTAGCTATTAATAAGTATGTACTTATTGCTACTTTTTTCCTGGGTGCTTTAGTAGTTTTCTGTTCCTTTCTCCTTCTGTTGTTCTCTTCTCTTGTGTTATGATGGCTTTCTTTAGTGTTATGTTTTGGTTCCTTTCTCTTAACTTTTTGTGTATTTCTTACAGGTTTCTGGGTTGTGATTACATGAGGCTCACACATGGTAACCAGTGTTCATAGCAATCTATATTAAGTTGGTGGTCTCTTATGTTTGACCTCTTGCTAAAAGCTCTACTCTTTTACTCCACTCCTCCCACATTTTCTCTTTTTGTCTTCATATTTAACCTCATTTTTGTGCATGTGCTTCCATTACCCTCTTATTCTGGAAATAGATAACCTTAGTCCTTTGTCTTTCAATCTTCATATTAGTTTCTTAGGTGGTTGATCTGCTACCTTTACTGCATATTTACCTTTTCCAGTGATTTTATGGTTTTGGGTTTTTTTAAATAATTTGCTTATTCCTATTTGTGGTCTTTTCTTTTCCACTTAAATAAGCCTTTTATCATTTTTTGTAAGGCTTGTTTATTAGTGATAAAGTCCTCTAGTATTTTCTTGTCAGGAAAAATCTTTACCTCTCCTTCCATTCTGAAGGATAACCCTGCCAGGTAGAGTATTCTTGGCTGTATGTTTTTTCCTTTAAGCACTTTAAATATATCATGCCACTCCCTTCTAGCCTGTAAAGCTTAAACTGAGAAGTCAACTGATAGCCTTATGGGGTTTCCTTTTTAAGTAACTTGTTGCCTTTCTCTTGCATCTTTTAGGATTCTCTCTTTATCTTTAACTCTTGATGTTTTAATTATAATGTGTCTTGAGTGGGCCTCTTTGGGTTTTTCTTGTTTGGTGCTCTCTTGTACTTCTTGTGCCTGAGTGTCTGTTTCCTCCCTTAGGTTAGGAAAGTTTTCAGCTATTATTTCTTCAAATAAATTCTCTGCCTCTTTGTCTCTCTCGTCTCTTTCTGGGACACCTATAATACAGATGTTAGTGCCCTTGATGTTGTCCCAGAGGTCCTGTAGACTATCCTTACTCTTTTTAATTGTTTTTCTTTCTTCTGTTCAGCTTGGGTGATTTCCTCTAGTCTTTCATCCAGCTCACTGATCTGTTCTTCTGCATCATCTACTCTGCTATTGAGTCTCTCTAGTGAATTTTTCAGTTCCATTATTGTATTCTTCAGTTCTGATTCATTCTTTTTTATATTTTCCAATTCTTTATTGAAATTCTCACTGTGTTCATCTATTCTTCTCCCAAGATCAGTGACCATCCTTATGACTAATAGTTTTTACTCTTTATTGGGTAGATTGTGTATCTGTTTCATTTAGTTCTTTTTCTAAGATTTTGTCCTGCTCTCTTATTTAGAACATATTCATTTGTCTCCTCATTTTGCCTCTTTCTCTGTGCTTGTATCTATGTATTAGGTAGATCAGCTGTGTCTCCTGATCTTGGAGAGGTGACCTTAAGCAAGAGAGGCCTCATGAGGCCCAGCAGTGTGCTTCCCTCTCATCACCAGTTCCAAGCGTTCCAGGAGGTCCCCTGTGTGGGCAACGTCTATCCTTCTGTTGTGACAGTGTTGCTCTTGTTGCAGATCCCCACGCAGGCTAGGCTGTCCATCTGGCTGGCTGGTTGTAATTCTCAGCTGTGTGTGGCTGCTATGGACACTTCAGTCACTTTATCAGGCAAAGGAAGCCCCAGCACAGTAGGCTGCAAAGTCTAATAGCACATTCCTGTTGCAGTTTTTCTGTTAAGTGAGTAGGCCCCCAGCATGGCTTTTTGCTATGCTCAGGGGATTAAAATTGCTGTAGGCCTCCAGTCTGCAAGGCTGTTCTTAGCTATCTCAGTAGTGCAGCTGGGTGGTGTCAGCCCTAGGCATGGTAGCTCACCATTGTTACAGGCTTTGGAAAGTGGGGCCAATCCCCTATGTGGCTGTTTGAGAAGCACAAGTCTACTGCAGCTGACAAACCCCACTGCTCACAGGCCCCCACACCCTGTCAACACATTCCTGCCCCATGCACACATCCCTCCCACTGAAGTGGACTCACTCACCTCACTGCAGAGGTCCCACACACCCCCAACTGGGCAGGCCTACAAATTACCTGAAGCCTTGCTAGTGTGTGACGCTATTCCCTAGTGTGGGCTGCCTGCCCTGGCTCTTCTAGATTAAATCATTTCTCTAGTGGGTGGGGCAGACCCTGCACTAACAGGCCAGGAGAAAAACTCCAAAGGCATCTGCCAGCATCTGTGTCAGCCCGTCTGCATTAGGTCATGTTAATGGCTGCTGCTAGTGCCTCAGTCCCTGGGGGCAGGGGTGATCCCAGCTGCCCTTTGCCTCACTGTGGTGCACCCAGAGCCTACCAAGGGAGTCTTTCTTCACTGAAGGACTATTCACCTTTCTTTCTGGTGATTTTTGATTAATTTCCCAAATGGGTGAATTTGTGCTTGGGCCCTTTAAGAGCAGGCTTTTCTTTTTCTTATGTTCAGTAGATTTCTTGGGGTATTTCCTGTTGTGTTTAATAGCCAGCAAAGCCAGATATTATGACACTTGTCTTGATTGTACTGAGTTCAAAAGCTGCTTATTATAACAAAGCTCTCCCTCCCAGATCCTCTGCTTTTCCAGGGAGAGCTTCGTACCCTAAGCTTGCTCCTGACCTTGAAGCACCACAGCTAGAATGTGGTTTTTTCCTCTCTAGACAGGAATTTCTGCCTCTTCCACCTCAGTCAGCACTGTCCCTTGTTGTGGGGATTCCTTTTATCCAGTTTCTTATTCTCTCTCAGGAATAATTTTTTCAAGGGTAGTTGTAAGTTTGTTGTGTCCATGGGAGGAGGTGAGTTCAGAGTCCTCTTATGTTGCCATCTTCCCAGCAGTCTTAGATATTTTTATTTTGCTTATTCCTGTATATTTTACTCTAGTTATTTTCAGTGATAAAATGCCTTTCAGCCTTAATTTCTTAGCTACTTACCTAACAAAAAATGTATATGTTTTTATCTAATCAGTGTTTATGTGGTTATAAGAATTGGTTTCCATGTGTTGACATTTAATGTATTCTAAATTATTCTAAACATTGACACTGAACTTTACAACTTTACCAGAAATAAAATTAGGCATTTGCATTTTTTATTAGAATAATTTAACTTGACATGTATAGACAAAGTAATCTGCATTAGTACATATGAAAAGAGAAGAAAGCAAGATCAGGGAAGCCACAGCCAAAACAAGATGACCTGAAATGAGAAGCATCCTAATTTTTTTCCATTCTCTACCTTACTAATGTGGAATCAATTCCAAAAACAAATTAACAGAGAGAATAAAAGTTCCAAGGAATTCCCAAATCTTTGCTAACAACAAGCTACTTTTAGAAAAAGATATTTTAGAACTCTCCTAAAAGCAATTGGATAACAACAGCCTCAGTGACAAACACTGATATTCATAATAACTATGAAAAGTTGGAATTGCTCTGAAAAGCAATGGATGTAATTGAATAAAAGTCTCAGTAGCTTTTACTTCATTTCCTATGTTAAAATTCCTAGAGTTTTCTCTCCTGGGACTAAAGGTAAGTTTCTTAAGAAGGTTGTGGGTTCAGGCAAAAATACCTAAGTGTAGGTATAAATGCAAGTACTTCTTTGTCTGGAGCACACTTGAATGTTATAAAGAAGTAATGGAAGAAGAAATTGTATTAAATTTGCATTTGTTAATTAGGACCCCAGGGTTTCCTATGGTGAGCCAAGATTCAACAAAAGACTATAAGGGAATTGAAATAGGGAAGATTATTCTTCCCACGTCCTGAAGAAAGTACACAGCATGTCTCCAGTGTCAACCTTGGAGGGGAAGTCAAGTCAGGGTGTAGGCAGAAAGAGTGACAGGACCTGGAGCACATGACTTTGTTAGGGTCAATGGTGGAGTGCTTTGGAGTTTCCAGGCTGGGGCTGGATTCGTCAATTCCAACCAAAAAGAGTGGGATTTTAGTAAGCTCGATGGGGGTCTCATCTAAAGGGCACACAAGAGGAAAGCAAAGGAGACTGTTTATCACTGGGATATTGGGTAAGTCAGATCAGGAACTTACATTTACTTGTGACTCTGTGGGCTGTTATCTAAGGCATGTGCTTGAATGAGGGGTAAGTGTCAGTTTAAGGTCCCCAGAGGTCACTTAGCCAAACAAAATGGATGTTCAGGAAGTAGTACCATGGAGTAGCTTAGTTAAACTTCCCATCCATCCTGTGATGCCTCAACATGAGGAATAACAGTCACTTGTGTAGCAGATATGTTAAAGGACATAGGTATTGTTTTCTGAAGCCATTGTAAAGTACATTTAACTGAGGAAATAATGATGAAGTCTATGATGAATAGACTTGCTACTGTTGAAATCCAGTTCTTAGTCATTACCCCCAGATAGATGGCAAGAACCATGAGAGCAAATCAGAGACCTCAGGGAGTGTGGGAATTTGTTGAAATATTTTAACTATATTATGCATAACCCATATATCTTGAGATAGCTTTTGGATGTTGGCATGTACTTGTCCTGAGCTGCTAATGCGCATGCAGCAAAAAGTGCTCTGTAAAAAGCAGATTCCACCTTATTCAGCCAATAGGGAATCTAATGCCAGTCAATTATCCATCATCATATGTGCTAGTGAGTCATGCTTTTACTGCATCAGACTCATAGTGTAGTATCTTCTTGTGGTTGGTTAGATTGGCTGACAGTTGTTGGGTGGCTTTTAATATTTGATCTTGTTGGGCAAAGGTGGTAGCACCTGTCCCTGTGCCTGCCAGTCCAGTGGTCATAGCTAGTCACAACAGGATAGGGATAAGAATGGCTCTCTTGTTATGCAAGTAAGATATCTCTAGCAGAGAGGTGCCAGGAGGGTAGAGGGTGACTGGAATATTAAAAGTAACAATGATACAACAATAAAGGTCACATCCATGGATTATTTGTGAATGGGTCAGGGTCAAGTGAACTTGTTCCTGGCCCCTTGAGATAAGTCCACAGTAGAATTTGAATGAAACATTATTTGTCATTAAAAAGTAGTGAATATACAAGTTGAGGTCCAGCCTTTGTGTTCAAGTGTAGTCGGTAGCCTTTAGAAAGTACTGTCTTGGGGTGTTAATTATTTTGATGGTTACCCACAGAGTGCCCTGTTTAGGGTCTAGACTATGAGTATGATTTAGCTTAAATGAAATGCATGGTGTTTTGGAGGGAATTAGCACAAGGGGCTGATCACCAGGAAGAGCTGTGGGATAGTGACATGGGGCTGTAGGTCTGGCTCTGCAAGTTGACAGATAAATATTGTTTTACTTGCAATACATGTTGTTATCTGGGAGGTTTGTATAAATATATTCATCACATCAGATCTGGTCCATTTGGTTGTGGTGTGTGGCAGAGTCCAACATACAGTAGGGAGAGGCTTATGGATAAGATATGGGAAGGAGTGGAGGTGGCAACTTCAGGTATGGAGGAGGTGCCAGCAGCAGCGGTGGGAATAATAATGGGAGTAGAGTCTGTCATGCATGTGTTAGGTGGAAAGCAAAAGTTTTAATCTAGTACATTGAATAGTGAACACAGCAGCAAAAGATCCCTAGCCATGGAGTATAAGCAGGTCAAACCAGAGGTGTTGTGAAAAAGTGCCTTACTGTGGCTAGTGTGGTTTAGAATACATTGTTTGGCTTGCTGTAAAGGTTAACATGAAGTCTAGTGTTGCAAAGCATTCAGCAAGGGTTATGCAAGCTTTTTTATTGAGGCAAGATTTGTGAGGTAAACAGTAATTTCAGAAAAATAGTATTCTATAGGGCCCTCAGGGTCAATCAATTAGAGACGTTTTTACAACTTGTCCTCCAGGTTGATAGTCACCACAGTCAATTCCCTCCTGGTGCTGAGGCCATCTCAGGCAGAGGGTGGGGAATGAATCTCAATGTCCACCAAGGTTGGAGTGCATTATCTGCTTTCTTGTTATCTTAGGTTATGTATCACATTCTGAGGCACAGTCGTCTCCAATAGTGAGCTCTTGGACTCATCATTGGTGTACTTGAGGGTGGCAGAGGCCAGTCCTAGGGAGGGCGACCTTCCCAGGTAGGAGTGGCTGGCTGGTGCTAAATTCTAAATATATATGCTAGAGATGTGGCTTGGGATGAAACTACAAGTATGGGCTCTACTGCTAGTCAGGTAGATCTCAGTGGGCTCCACTGGATCTTCAGGGGTGCACCTTGCAAAGGAGAGTACAATGTCCAGGATCAAGCTTTGTGGAGGCTCCATTCACAATGCATATAGATTCTAGGCACATTGGTTGGCTAATGTATGGAAATTTTATGAATGGCACCTTTATGATCCAGAGATTGCCCCATTAAAGCTATAGTAAGATCATTAGAGTACAAACCTCTCAGTCAAATGGGTCTTATTTGGTTAAATTGGAAAGACTATTCTGCCTGGGATATAATTTGAGATGAGGTATAAGAAGGGAGCAACTCATTATTCATCACTTCCATTGGTACCATTTAATGTACACTGAGGTGAGCTTTCAGTCAGAGTCCATGGCTGGTGGCACGCTGGCCAAAGACCTCCTAACAGAGCCTGCCAGCATCTGGCACTCAGCCCTGCTGTGGTGCATTTGTCCACCTGGCTGGTTTTGTTCTAGCACTTCTGAGGATCGGTCTGAGGGATCCGCTAGCAATCTTATTATCCAGACTGTATGTAATAAGAATAATATGGCTACAACAGAGATCATTTGCATTTGACTAGCTTGCAAGGTCCTCCTTCAGGGACAGCAATGGGTATAATGACCAAATGTGGAATGTAGTTGCTTTGGAGCAAGAGGTCTAAGGTGGGGTAGGGACCTGGCCTGTATCTTGCTGATAGTGAGTGCTGGATTCCAGTTTCTTTCGGTATTTCATTTCCTAAAGTGACTGGCATCTGCTAGGCAGAGGGCTTCTTTTCCTCTCTCTGAGATCCACACAATTCCACTAGTTAGTCCTGGAGATATAATTTCAGTCTCCTGCAAATTTTTTGATGAGTTTGGTTTAATTAACCAGTGTTTATAACACAAATAGTGAGGCATAGATGGTGGCTCTAGCTTCGCAGCTGGTACTGGGCCATTGTCTGGGCCAATGAAATCTGTATAATCATGATCTCTAAGCAACTTGGTAGATGTTTGTCCCCTTGGGCTCTCTATTATAAGAGGGTGATATTGCCTAATCTGTCCTTAATTGGGTCGCCAGCATGTGGAAGATGGTGAGGTGATTGAAAAATCAGAATGGTAAGGGGACGGGCCAGCCCAGTGGTGTAGTGGTTAAGTTCACACATTCCACTTCAGTGGCCCAGGGTTCACAGGTTTGGATCCTGGGCATGTACCTACACAAAGCTCATCAAGCCATGTTGTGGTAGCGTCCCACATATAAAATAGAGAAAGATTAGCACAGATGTGAGCTCAGGGGAAATCTTCCTCAAGGAAAAAGAAGAAGATTGGCAACAGATGTTAGCTCAGGGCCAATATTCCTCACCAAAAAAAAAAAAAGTAAGTGGAACATTCATCTGGTGAGTGAATGTGAATATGGTCTTGCTAATATCAAAGGAGTAGGGGTTCCCTGTAAGTATTAGCAGGGGAGTCTTTGGAAAACACTGCTAGTTGATAGGGGGAGGTTTGAGATCTGAGGGCCAGGAATTAAGCAGTATTAGAGCTTGGGAGTAAAATTTCTATCCATTTGGAGGACCACCTATTATTTAAAAGCTTGGGGAACATGTCTTTGAGTAGGCCATTGTGCCTCCCTATAAGACTGGCCACTTGGGGCCAGTAAGCTAGGTGAAATTCCACAAGATTCCATGTCCTGGAGCCCATGACTAAACAATGTGGAAGGTGAAATGGGTACCTTTATCTGAATCTAGAGTGTCCGGTGGGCCAAAGGGGATGGGTACATACTTGGTTAAGGAGGAGATTACATAAGAGGAAGTAGCATTTCTGGAAGATGTGGCCAGCAGTCCAGTAAAAATATCGATGGTAGTAGTTGCTTATGAATTCCAGCAAAAGGTGGCAGAGGTCCAATAAAATCAATTTTCCATCATAAGAAGGGTCTGTCACCCTGGGGCACATGTCGCCACCTGGAAGCATTACAGAGGTTTTTTGGGGAACAAAGAGGACAATTATCTACCATCGTTTCAGCTAGAGCCAAGGTGAGGGGGAAGCCACACCTCTATGCCCAATCAGTGAGTGTTGTCACTTCCCTATGGCCTGTTGCAGTATGAGCCCACTCTTCTAGTGGATACGGCATCTCTGAAAGAATAATTGTGTCCAGGGCTGTGTGTGGTAATCTGGGAGGTGGCTCATGCAGGGCCTTGGAGCAGATATATAATTCAGATTAGGAGTCTCCAATGTTATAATTTGCTTCTGGTGTTTGTTGGTGCATGTGTACACAGACATGAGTGACCATAATTGGCATATGTGAGTTAGCTATCTCTTTCCAAATAGAGTCACCCCAGACAGGTTTTCCCTGAATCATGAAATTAGCCTTTTACCATTGTCCAGACGAGACTGTGAGCCCATTGGCCACCACCTAGGAGTTACGAAAAATAGGTGCCCTTGGCAGTCTCATTTTTATGGTCTGTTGTAGATCCAGGAGCACTGCCACCGGTTCTGTCAGTTGGGCTGAGCCAAGGGCAGTCTTCCTTGGCTAGGGATATGCCACTAGCAGAATGATATGTTGCAAACTTCCAGCAGGCTGTATTGCACACAGTGGTGAGGCTGCCATTGGTAAAGAACATCAACTCCATTTCCATGTCAGACAGTCCCTAAAACTCCCCGAACTACTAGAGGGGCCAGCAGTGTGATTGCCACTAGTTGTACCTCAATGTCATTTGGCAAGGGGCTGAACATTGGGGAAGCCACATCCTCCTGAAATTTAGAAAGACCCTTGACATCAGGTTTAGCCCTTTCCTGAAGATATCATTTCCATTTTAACCATGAGACTTCAGTGGCTGTGCCAAACCTCTGCTGTGTTGAGTCCCTAAACCAAGGCATGATAGGGACTTGTGTGTGAAACAGTACAGGCTGCAAGCCCATTAATGCTTCTGTCTCTAAAATGGCCCAGTAGGCTGCCAAGATTTGGTGCTCGAGTGGCATGTGCAGGCTGCCACTCAGAACCTCATGGACAGCCAGGTACAGACGTTCTTAGTCTAGAGACTCCATAAGGCATAATTAGGCGTTGTCAGTGATTCAACTCAGAAATTTGAACATGAAAGGACTAAGAGCAGGGCTGTTGTATGGCTTGTTAGGCCACCCATAAGGCAGTTTGTTGAGGTTCTCTCAAATGGAAAGAAGCCAATTTGCATGTAACAGCATAAGTAGGCTTAAATAGAATGGATAAGCGTGAAATATGTTGCCTCCAAAAGGTAAAGAGACCTAATATGTGTTGTGGCTGCTGTCATTGCAGTGGAAGCCCTGATGATGAGAAGTTGATGTTTTACAGTGAGAGGAATTTTGCAGCCCTCTGCTGACCATATTATGCCAAGAAACTTGACAGAAGTGGCCTATCTTTGAATCTTAGGCAGGACAATAGCCCATCCTCTCTACTGTAAATGTTGCATTACTAGGTATAAATCTTCCCTGATGTCATTCTCAGAGGGCCCCCACAGAAGAATGTTATCTACATAATGCCAAAGGTGGTGGTAGGTTAGTTTTAGTGAATTTAGATCTTATTTGCATAGGTTATGTGTGATGGCAGGGATATTGAGACAACCCATTGTCAGCTGAGTAAAAGTATACTGGGTGCCTGTGAAACTGAAAACAAATTGGAGTTGCCAGCCTTTAGCTATTGTGGCAAAGCAAAACATGTCAGCTAGATATAGGAAAGCAAAGTGGGGGCCCTGAGCTAGTTGTATATCATCATCTCTATAATATTGGGAATGGGAAACTTTATGGAGGGAACCTGTACATTTAAGTTTTGATAGTCAATTGTTAATCTTCATTCCTTGATGGCCAGTTTTAACACTGGCCAGATAGGGCCAGTAAAGGGTAAAATGGTTGGCCTATCGACCCTAGTGTCAAGTATACCTCATGATGGGCTGAAAGCCCTCTGTACCTTGCTTCAGTGGGTACTGTGGTGCATTTACTATTTCACTGGAGAAGGCAGTTATATGGGTTCTCATTTGGCAACTCTCATGAGAAAGACCAGGAATTGAGGTTTATTCCACCTGATGTGTTTCTGAGTGAAGGTGTCCATACCCACAACAGGAAAAGAGAGAGCCATGGGTGCTATGACCACTGTCAACTGTTTTGGTACCAAAAGACACATCAGCTTAATTTATACTCCCTTTATAGTTTTATCTGCTATGACTTATGGGCTGTGTGAAGTTTCCTTAGAGAATTTAGAAGAGTTACTAGGAATTACTGTGGCTTGGACTCTTGTGCCAATAATGTGTGGTTATTGTCTTGTCTCAGTGGACCACCAGGATTTTAGGTGGGTGATTGTCCTTGGGAGGTGGAATAAGCTCTAGGGAGCCACAGAGTCCCTAGGGTAATGCTCTGGAGGGTTACCAAACTCACATGTCAGAGAAGTTTTTTGGGGGTAGAGGGAGCCTCAGGATCCTTTGAAGGCCTCTGACAGTTAGGTAATAGCTGTTTTAAAGAAAGGAGCTTGCACCAAGGCTGTCCAGATATAAGATCACTGGGAACCCTCAATTGGAAGAGCTGTCAAGATAAGGCACTCTGCTGTTTAGAATCTTTCCAGTCATTGCTTGGGATTGTCATGTGGGCTCCAGCACTAAGAGGTAGAAAGGGTGCTCTGTGAGGTGGATCGTGGGGCCCCAGAACTTAGTCCTTTTTTCTAGATCTTTGTGACGCATATTTTCTATCACTATCTTCTCTAGAACCTCAGAGCCATTCTTTAAAATGCAAATATATCTCATCAGAAGGAAAGAAAAAAAAGAGAGGTGGTATTTAGAAATTGAGCAAATAAAAAATCTTGCGTCTTCTCCAGAAATATAATAACTATAAATTCTCTGGGTTTGTCTGTGTGTCTGTCTGTATGTCTCTCTCTCTACATATATTGTAAATGTGAGCTATTTTTCTACCTCTGGATGGTATTATCAAACTTACTTTGTAAAAGAGCTCTATTTAATTGGGTTAAGAGTCAAGTGCTTATAAGGATTGGGCATTTTAAAGTTCTCAGAACTGTAACAGAAACTAAGCCAAATACTTTTCAAGTTTACATGATCTGAGATAATCTTTGGTAAATAAAAGCTAGCTTAAGTTTGTTGGTTTAATTAAAACAGACATATCTTCAAAGCTAACAACATTGAATATAATGCAAATAAACAACGTTTATTCTACCCAAGTTTACTAATCAAATTCATGTTGTCTCTGTTGTAAAATTTGTCAGCAAAAATTAACTTAGAAGTGGAGCATGCTGAACTTAACAACTAGGACGCCACGGTTGGCC
This sequence comes from Equus quagga, assembly GCF_021613505.1. Taxonomy (NCBI): domain Eukaryota; kingdom Metazoa; phylum Chordata; class Mammalia; order Perissodactyla; family Equidae; genus Equus; species Equus quagga. The sequence goes on from NC_060276.1 coordinate 54,668,677, forward strand.
CAACCATTTTATTCTTTTGATTCACATTTATTTAAGTATTTATTTATTTATTTTTTAATTTTTATTTTTTTCGGATGTACATCATATTTCAAATTCTGGATACATTACATCATGTTCACCACCCGAGCACTAATTATAGTGCATCCCCTCACATGTGACCCTAATCACCCCTTTTGCCCTCCCCCCTCCTCCCTTCCCCAATGGTAACCACCAGTCCAATCTCCAATGCTATGTGGGGTTTTTTGTCGTTTTTATCTTCTACTTATGAGTGAGATCATATGGTATTTGACTTTCTCCCTCTGACTTATTTCACTCAGCATAATACCCTCAAGGTCCATCCATGTTGTCACAAATGGCCGGATTTCATCATTTCTTATGGCTGAGTAGTAGTCCATCGTGTATAAATACCACATCTTCTTTATCCATTTGTCCCTAGAGGGGCACCTAGGTTGCTTCCAAGTCTTGGCTATTGTGTATAATGCTGCAATGAACCTAGGGGTGCAAGTATCTTTATGCCTTTGTGTTTTCAAGTTCTTTGGATAAATACCCAGCAGTGGAATAGCTGGATCACATGGAAGATCTATCCTTAATTTTCTGAGGATACTCCAAACTGCTTTCCATAGTGGCTGCACCAGTTTGCACTGCCACCAGCAGTGAACAAGGGTTCCCTTCTCTCCACACCCTCTCCAACATTTGTTGTTTCCTGTCTTGTTAATTATAGCCATTCTGACTGGAGTGAGGTGATACCTCATTGTAGTTTTGATTTGCATTTCCCTGATAGCTAATGATGTTGAGCACCTTTTCATATGCCTGTTGGCCATCTGTATATCTTCTTTGGAGAAATCTCTGTTCAGATCTTTTGCCCATTTTCTAATTGGATTGTTGGTTTTTTTGTTGTTGAGCTATATGAGTTCTTTGTATATTTTGGATATTAACCCCTTATCTGCTATGTGGTTTGCAAATATCTTCTCCCAATTGTTAGGTTGTCTTTTCATTTAAAGTAATTGCTAATGTCGAAGGACTTATTATTGCCATTTTGTTAATTGTTTTCTGTATGTCCTGGTGCTTTTTGTCTTTCCTTTCCTCTCTTATTGCCTTCCTTTGTGTTTCATTTGTCTTTTTATAGTGCTATGCTTTGATTCCCTTCTCATTTACTTTTGTGCATATTACATGGATATTTTCTTTGTGTTACCATTGCAATGTCTAAAACACCTTGAAGATATAACACTCTATGTTAAACTGATAATTTCAATCACATACAAACTCTACACTTATACAGCTCCATCCCCCAGACTTTATGTTATTAATATCACAAACTACATCTTCATATATTGTATATCAATTAAAATAGATTTATAGTAATTTTTTGTTTTTTAGATTTTATGAAAGAATTAAAAGTGAATTTATACACCATAGTTACATAAGTTACCATATTTGTCCATATATTTGCATTTACCAGAGAACTTTATATTTTCATGTGGTTGCATGCTACAGTCTAGTGTCATTTTCTTTTACCTTGAAAGACTCCCTTTATCATTTCTTGCAGAGTAATTCTAGTGGTAATTAGCTCACTTAACTTTTGTTTATTTGGGAAATTCTTAATTTCTCCTTAAATCATTTAAAGGCAGTTTTGATGAATGCAGTATTCTTGGTTGATAGTTTTTTTTAACACTTTGAATATATCACCACACTCCCTTCCAGCCTGCGAGATGTCTGTTGAGAAATCTACTGATAATCTTACATAAGTTCCCTTGTAGGTGATGAGTTGCTTTTCTTCTCCTGCTTTCAGGATTCTTTCTTTGTCTTTGACTTTTGGCAGTTTGATTATGATGTATCTCAGTGTAGGTCTCTTTGAATTTATTCTGGTGACCCAGGTTTGGTTCCCAGGTGTGGGCCTACACTGGTCTATTAGCAGCCATGCTGTGCTGGTGGCCCACATACTGAAAAGTAGAGGAAGATTGGCACAGATGTTAGCTCAGGGTGAATCTTGCTCAGCAAAAAATAAAAAAGAATAAAATGGTTAATTCACCAAAAAGATATAACAATATTAAATATATATGCACCAAACATCAGAGTTCCCAATACATGAGGGAAATTTTGACAGAATTGAAGTAGGAAATAGATAACAACATAATAATATTTGGATACTCAAAATCCCACTTGTCAATAATGGATAAAATGACCAGACAGAAGACTGATAAGGAAATAGAGGACTTGAACAACACTATAGAGCAATTGGACTTAACAGACATATACAGAATACTTCATCTAACAGCACCAAAATATACATTCTTCTCAAGTGCACATGGAACTTTCTCCAGGATAAACCATATGCTAGTCCACAAAACAAATCTCAAACAAATTGAAAAAGACTGAAATTATACAAAGTCTTCTTTCCAATCACAATGGATGCAACTAGAAATCAATAGCAGAAAAAAACTGGAACATCCACAATTACATGGAATTAAATGACACACACCCATGGATGAGAGAAGTCACAAGGGAAATTTGAAAATACATCAAGACAAATGAAAACAAAAATATAACATACCAAATTTATGGGATGCAGTGGAAGCAGTGCTAAGAGGAATGTTTCCTTTGTTTGTGCAGACTGCTATAACACAATATCATAGACTTTGTGGCTTAAACAACAGAAATTTATTTCTTACACTCATGGAGGCTGGGAAGTCTGAGATCACAGTGCAAGCTTGGCCAGATTCTGGTGAGTGCCCTCTTTCTATTTTGTACATGGCTGTCTCCTTGCTGTGCCCTCACATAAAGGAGAAAGAGAGATTTATCATTTCTCTCATTTTTCATCTTATAAAGAAACTAAGCTTATTCATGACAGCTCCACATTCACGACCTAATTACTTACCAAAAGCCTCACCTCTAAATACCATCACATTGAGGTTTAGAGATTTAACATATGAATGTAAAGGAGCACAAACATTCAGTTAATAGCAGAAGTTTACCTATAAATGTGCATGTTAAGAAATAAGCACAGCTTCAAATTCACAGTATACATTTAGACCTCAAGGAACAAGAAAAATAAGAACAAATTAAACCTAAAGCAGAAGGAAGGAAATAATAAAGATTAGAACAGAGATTAATGAAATAGAGAAAGAAAAAATCAACAAAACTGAGAGGTTTTTTTTTTCTTGAAAAGATGAACAAAATTTACAAAACCTTAGCTAGATTAACCAAGAAAAAAGAAATAAAACTCAAACAACTATAATCAGAAATGAAAGAGGGGACGTTATAACCAATGCCACCAAAATTTAAAAAATTATAAAAGAATATTATGACTATTGTATGCCAAAAATTTGGATGACCTAGAAGAAATGGATAAATTCTTAGAAACACATAACCTACCAAAACTGAATTATGAAGAAATAGAAAATTTCAATAGAGCAACAACTAGTAAGGAGATTGAATCAGTAATCAAAAACCTCCTAACAAAAGCTGAAAAATATATGGCTTTATTGGAGATTTATAACAAACGTTTAAAGAATAAATATAACAAACCTTCTCAAATTTTTCCAAAAATTTAAATAAGAGTGAATACTTAAAGTCTCATTCTACAAAGCCAACACTACCTGATACCAAAGCCAGAAAAACATACTACAAAAAAATAAAACTATACACCAGTAGCTCTTATGAATATTGATGCAAAAGTCCTCAAGAAGATACTAGCAAACCAAATTTACATTAAAAGATTAAATTAAAGGTATCACATTAAAAACACCACATTAAGAAGATCATACACTGTGACCAAGTGGAATTTATCTCTGGGCTGCAAGGACGGTTCAACATATGAAAATTGATCAGTGTAATATATCACATTAACAGAATGAAAGACAAAACCACATGATCATCCCAATTAATGCAGAAAAAGCATTCGAAAACATTCACCAAACTTTCACGATAAAACAAAGTAAGAGTAGGAGAAAACTACCTCAAAATAATAAAGGTCACATATGAAAATTGCATAGCTAATAAAAGACTCAGTGATGGACTGAAAGGTCTTCCTCCAAGATCAGGAACAAGACAAGAATGCCTGCTCTCATTGCTTCTATTCAACATAGTATTGGCAGCCCTAGCTAAAGCAGTTTGGAGAAGAAATAAAATACAAATAAATAAAAGGCAAAGAAACAAGAAAAAGAGAAGTAAATGTATCTCTGTTTGCAGATGATACGATCTTATACAGAGAAAACTCTCAAGATTCCAAAAACCCCATGATAAATAATGTCAATTCAACAAAATATCAGGATATAAATCAAAGGAAAAAATAATATACACTATACAATAATAAACAATCAGAAAAGGAAACTAAGAAAATAATATCATATATAATAATATCAAAAAGAATAGAATACTTGGAAATAAATCTAACCAAAGAGGTGAAAGACTTGCACACTGAAGACACTGTTGAAAAAAATTAAAGACACAAATAATTGGAAAGACATTCCATGTTCATGGATTGGAAGACTTATATTGTTAAGCAATCAATACCAACCAAAGCAATCTACAGATTCAAAACAATCCCTATCAAAATTCCAGTTTTGCTTTTTGAAAAAATAGAAAAGTCATCCTAAAATTCATGTGGAATCTCAAGGATACTGAATACTGTAAATACTTTTTAAAATGAAGAACAAAATTGGAGGACTCATACAACTAATTTTAAGACATATTACAAAACTAAAGTAATCAAAACAGTGTGGTACTGGCATAAACACAAGCATATAAGCCAATGGAACAGGATAGAAAGCCCAGAAATAAACGCTTTCATATATAGTCAAATGATCTTTGACAAGGGTGCAAAGACCACTTAATAGGGAAAGGATAGTTTCCTCAACAAATAGTGTTAGGAAATCTCAGTATCCACATGCAAAAGAAGGAAGTTGCACATTTACCTTACACTATACAAAAAATTACCTCAAAATAGAATAAAGGTCTAAATGTAAGACCCCTAACTATAAAAATCCTAAAAGAAATCATAGGAGAGAAGCTTTATGACATTGAATTTGGCAATGATTTCTTGGATATAATCAAAATAGCACAGGTGACAAAAGCAAAAAAAAACCAAAAAAGAAAAATGGGATGAAACCAAATTTAAAAACTTCTGTTCATCAAAAGACACAACAGAGTGAAAATGCAAACTAAGGAATGGAGAATGCATTGCAAACTATAAATCTAATAGGTGTTTAATATTCAGAATACAAAAAGAACCCTACTACTCAACAACAACAAACCTGGCTTAAAAAATGAGCAAAGAATCAAATAGACATTTCTCCAAAGGTGATATACAAACGGCAAAAAAAAAAAAAAAATATTAAAAGACACTCAATATCACTCCTCATCAAAGAAATGCAAATTAAAGCCACAATGAGATATCACCTCACACTCATTAATATGGCTACTATCAAGAAAAAATGAAACAAATAAAATGTTGGCTGGGATGTGGAAAAGTTGGAACCCTTGTGCACTGCTGCTGGGATTGTAAAATGGTGTAATCACTATAGAAACAGCAGGGTAGTGCTTCAGAAAATTTAGAAGAGAACTACCATATTATCCAGCAATTCTACCTCTGGGTATATATCCAAAAGAATTGAAAGCTGAGTATCAAAGACATATTTGCCCACCCATGTTCATAGCAGCACTATTCACAATTCTCAAGAAGTGGAAGTAGCCCAAATGCCTATCAAAGAATATATGGATAAACAAAATGTGTTATATACATATAATGGTATACCTTGCAGCCTTATAAAGAAAATAGCCTATCACATGCTACAACATGGATGAACATTGAAGATATTTTGCTAAATGAAATAAACCAGTCACAAAAAGACAAATACTGCATAATTCCACTTTTAGGACAGATTTAAATAGTCAAATTCATAGACATAAAAATTAGAATGGTGGTTACTGAGGGGTTGGGGGAGAAAGCAAAGGGAAGTTGTTGTTAAATAGGTATAAATGTCCAGTTCTGCAAGATAAAAAGTTTCTGGAGATGTGTTTCACAGCAATGTATAAACGCTTAATACTACTGAACTGTTCACCGAAAAATGGCTAAGATGGTAAATTTTACACTATGTGTTTTTTACCACAACAATAAACCCTCAGACACTGCTTGTTGGAATGCAAACTGGTGTAGCCGCTATGGAAGACAGCATGGAGATTTCCCAAAAAATTAAAAATAGAAATACCATATGATCCAGCTATCTCACTACTGGGTATTTAGCCAAAGAACATGAAATCAATCATTCAAAAACATACATGCACCTATATTCATAGCAGCATCATTCACAATAGCCAAGACATGGAATCAACCCAAGTGCCCATCAACAGATGAAGGGATACAGAAGATGTGGTATACATATATATACACACACACAAAGGAATACTACTCAGCCATAAAAAAGACAAATTGTGCAATTTATGAAGGCTTGAATGGACCTTCAGGGTACTATGCTAAGCAAAATAAGTCAGACAGAGAAAGAAAAATACCAAGTGATTTCACTCATATGCAGAAGATAAACAAACACATGGATAAGAGGAACAGATTGGTGGTTACCAGAGAAGAAGGGAGCAGAGGGAGGGTGAAATGAGTAAAGGGGCACATATATATGGTAACAGATATAAACTAGACTACTGGTAGTGAACACAATGTAGTCTACACAGAAAGTGAAATATAATATACACCTGAAATTTACACAATGTTATAAGCCAATATGGCCTCAATAAAATAACTTTTTAAAAAAGAAAGAAATTGACTCGTGATTGTGAGGACTGGCAAGTATGAAATCTGAGCAGCAGGCCAGCAGGCTGGAAATACTGGTAAGAATAAATGCTGTAGTCGAGTACTAAGGCTGGAAACTTGGACAGAATTTCTATACTGCAGTCTGGAGGCAGAAATCCTTTCTCTTTGGGAGACCTCAGTATTTTCTGTTGAGGCCTTCACCTAATTGGATGGGTATAATCTGATTTACTCAAAATCTACTGACTTAAATGATAACCCCATCTAAATAACATCTTCACTGCAATATCTAGAGTGGTGTTTCACCAAACTACTGAACATCACAGCCTAGCTAAACTGAAAAATAAAATTAATCATCACAGTCTAACTCTTGTTAACTCAGCACCCACACACATTTGTTTAAACGATACTGAACCTCCAAATACAGACAGTAACAAGAACATATTTCCACTTAACATGATGCAACTATCCCATGTACAATGAAAAACACACTAACCCTTTTCCAGAATTGGAGCAAGAGAAGAAGTGGTATAAAGCTAAAACCCTACACATAGATGCACCTATATTCATAGCAGCATCATTCACAATAGCCAAGTGCCCATCAACAGATGAAGGGAGGTCCAAATACCATACTGTCTTCCATAGCAGCTACACCAGTTTGCATTCCAACAAGCAATGTCTGAGGGTTTATTGTGGCCTTTTCCACTAAAAATTTGAACATTTCTTGTGAGGCCAGTTTCGTGGTGATGAACTCCTTTAGTTTTTGCTTCTCTGGAAAACTTTTTCTCTCTCCTTCCATTCTGATAGCTTTACCAGGTAGAATATTCTTGGGTGTAGCTTTTTCCCTTTCAACACTTTGAGTATACCATGCCACTCCCTTTTAGCCTGTAATATTTCTACTGAAAAGTCAGCTGATAGCCTTATCGACTTTCTTGTGTATGTAACTTGTTTTTTTCTTGCAGCTTTTAGAATTGCTCTTTAACTCTAATTCTTGACATTTTAATTATGCTGTGTCTTGTTGTGGGTCTCTCTGAGTTCACCTTGTTTGGCACTCTCTGTGCTGCCTGTGGCTGGATTTCTATTTTCTGCCCCAGGTTAGGGAAGTTTTCAGCTATTATTTCTTCATATAAGTTTTCTGCCCCTTTGTATCTCTCTTCACCTTCTGGGAAACCTATAATGTGAATGTTAGTAAGCTTGATATAGTCCCAGAGGTCCCTTAGACTGTACTCATTCTCTTTAATTCTTCTTTCCTTTTTCTGTTCAGCTTTAGTGATTTCCTCCATTCTGTCATCCAGATCACTGATCTGTTCTTCTATGTCATCTACTTTGCTGTTGATTCCCTTTAGTGAACTTTTAATTTCCATTCTTCAGCTATGATTGGGTTTTTAAAAAATATTTTCTAATTCTTTGTTGATGTTCTCACTGTGTTCATCTATTTTTCTCCTGAGTTCAATGAGCATCCTTATGACCATTAGATTGTGCTCTTTATCAGGTAGATTGTTTTTCTCTGTTTTGTTTAGTTGTTTTTCTGAGAATTTGTTCTATTCTTTTATTGAAATATATTTCTTTGCTCATTTTGCCTACTTCTCCATACTTATTTCTATATATTAGGTAAATCATTTATGTTTCCCAGTATTGGAAATGTGGCCTTATGTAGGAGATGTCTTATGGGGCCCTCCACCATGTTACCCTCTTTTCACTCATGCCAAATGCTCCAGTGGAGTCCACTGTATGGGGTGCTTGTGCCCTTCTGTTGTGGCAGAGTTGTTATTGCTGTAGGAATGTGAATATACTGTGCCTGTCCCTGGGTTGGTTGGTTGTGAGGCCAAGCCATGTCTGGCTGCTACAGATACATTATTGGTCAGGACAAGCCTCCACATGGCTAGCTGCAAGGTCTAGTAGTGCACAACTACAGCCAGTTTGCTGTTGAGTAAATCAGGACCCCAGTGTGTCTGTTTTCTAGGCCTGAGGGTACACAATTGCTGAAGGTTGCTGGTGTGGCTGGCTTCGCAGTCCAGCAGAACTCAGCTGCCATGGGTGCACATGGTGGGTGGGACAGTTCCCTGGTATGGCAGCATTTAATCATTTCATGTGCATTGGTGGGCAGGGAAGATCCCTTGTGTGACTATTTGTGAATCCCAATAGCATAAGTTTGCTTCCAGCTCACTTGTGAATTGGGCTGGTCTCTGGGGCAGACTGCCCATGCAGATTGGCTGGGCTCAATTTTCTTGGATCAAGCGCTTGTGCTAACAGGCTACAGAAAAGATTCCAATGGTGCCTGCCAGTGTCTGTGACTGTACTGCTGAAATAGGTCACCATAATGGTTGCCACCACTGTCTCAGTCATTGGAGCAGCAGAGCCCAGCCACCTCCTGCCTCTCTGGGATGTGTTCTGAGCTTAGTAAGTGAGGTTTTTTACCAATGGACTATGCAATTTTCTATCTGGTCTTTTTGTGTTGTTTTCCAGGTCAAGTGAGTCTGTGGATGGACCCTTTTAGGACAGGTTTTCTTTTCCTTGAAGTTCTATAGTTTTCCTGGGCATATTCCTCATTGGTTTTCAAAGTCAGGTGTTTTGGGGTCTCATTTCTCTAGTGCTAGATCTAAGGGCTGGAGTGTCTAATGTGGAACTCAAATGCTCCACTCCTCCAGAAAAACCTCTGTACCTTTGAGATCGCTACCAATAGTAAAGTGCCATGGATAGAGTTTGGTTCTTCCCTCAGCAAGACTATATCTCTGCCTCTTCCACCCCTCTCTGTGTTATCCCTTGTTATGGAGATTCTTTTCATCCAGTTTTGAGATCTCTCTCAGAGGAAATTTTTCCACAGGTAGTTGTAGCTTTGCGAGAGGTGTCTGTGAGAGGAAGTGAGCTCAGGATCCTTATATGCTGCCATCTTTCAAACTTTCCATTGACTTTAATCACAGAGCATAGTAGTACTAAGAGATACCCTAAGGTTTCTTTTGTATTTCAGACATACTCTTCTTTACCTCCCTTATGTAGTAACATCCAGTTTCCACTTAGTAATCAGATTCAATCATCCCAGCTAGTATAGTAACTTCCTTCTTTGAGTGTTGATTCAGAGATATTAGAAGCCCAAAGTAGCTTCAGGACAATCTTAATTTCCCATTTGGTGGAAACATTGTTGTGTCTCCTCATGGAAGTATTTCTTCCCTTAGAATTAAGACCTCTAGGCAAGCAGAGCATGTTATTCTTATTTTGGAAATAAGAACCAAAAATTTTGCTAGTGAGTCACTAGGGGTAATAGTGAGTGATAACACTCCCATTTCCTCCCTTTGACTCCTGGACCCATGAATTCTAGCTATGGGAGAAACAGTACCATGTATTTGACTCTGATTCAGAGCATACATAGCCTTCTGGAGAACCTTTCACAAACCCTGCAAGATATTGCCACCTAGCTGATGCTGTAACTGAGTCTTCAAAAAGCCATTCAACTGTTCTAGCGCTTCTTCAAGATGGTGGGGAACATGGTAAGGTTAGTGAATTCCATCAGCACAGGCCCACTGCTGCATCTCTTTTGCTCTGAAGTGAGTTGCTTGATCAGAGGAAATGCTGCGTGGCGTGCTGTGATGGTGAATAAAGGATTATGTATGTCCATGGATGGTACTTTCAGCAGAAGAATTACATGCCTGGAAGGCAAATTTGTATCTAAAGTAATTGTCCATTCCAGTGTAAACAACATATTACCTGTTCCGTGATGGAAAATGTCCGATGTAATCAGCGCAGTTACCTGGTCTGACCACCCCAGGGAATATGCCATATCACAGACATAGTGTTGGTCTCTGCTGCTGGAAGATTGAGCACTCAGCAGTGGCTGTGGCTATGTAGGCTGTGAGTAGAAGTTCATATTGCTGAGCCCATGCATAACCTTCATCCAAGCCACTATGACCACTTTATTCATGAGCCCACTGGGCGATGACAGGGGTGGCTGGGAAATGAGACTGATAGATATCTACAAAATGGGTCACTCTAGACACTTGAGTATTAAGGTATTCCTCTTCTGAGGTCAACAGTTGATAAGCTTCCATATGGGACACAAATATTTTAGTATTCACCCATTCAGAAAGAGCTATCCGCATACTTCTTCCCCAGACCTTGTTGTCACCAATTTTCCAATATGTTCCTTTTAAGCCCCCGATGATCCAGTGACACTATTGACTTTAGACTATGAATCAGCATATAATCACATCTGACCATTTCTCCTTCCAAGAAAAATAAACAGCCAAGTTCACTGCTGGAAGTTCTGCCCACCAGGTAGATTTTCATTTACCACTGTCCTTCAAGGGTACCCCAGGAAGGGATTGTATTGTTGTAGTTGTCCACTTTCAGGTGGTACCTTCATGTTGTGTAGAACCATCTGTAAACCAGAACTAAGACTTGTTTTCCTCTGTAAACTGATCATAGGGAACTCCCCATGAGGCCATAGATGCTGGCAGGGAGAAAGAAGGTAATGTAGCAAGACGGAGGACCATAGGCATTTGGTCTTCATGTAACTTGCTTGTGCCTTCAGGGCCAACTCCATGCCAATATCATATATATCACTTCCATTTTAAGGCAGAGTTTTGCTGTACCTGCCCAACTTTATGGTTCGATGGGTCAGACAACACTCAGCTCATGATGGGCAGCTAGGTCACTTGGTTATTTGTTGGCCCATGGTTAAACATTTAGTCTCTACTAAGACCCAGTAGCAAGCCAAAAGCTGTTTCTCTAAAAGAGAGTAGATATACACAGAGGATGGCAGGGATTTGGCCCAAATTTCCAAGGTTCTGAGCTTTGATTCACCTATAAGAGCTTGTCAAATGTCCAAAAACTATCCCTACTTGCCACTGACATTTCAAGCACCATTGGATCTGCTGAATAAGTAGCCCAAGTGGCACAGCAGCTTGTATAACAGCCTGGAGCTGTTACAGAGCCTTCTCTTACTCTGGGTCCCACTCAAAACTAGCAACTTTTGGCATCACATGGTTAATGGGCCAATACAATATACTCAAATGAGAACCATTGGCCTCCTAAATACAAGTAGGCCCACTAGACATTATGCCCTTTTTTTGTTGTAGGAAGGGCTAAATGCAACAACTTATCCTACACTTTAGAAGAAATATCTTGATATGTCCCACATCATTGAACTCTTGGATATTTCACTGAGGTATAAGGCCACTGAATTTTTGTTATATTTATTTATCACCCTCTGACACATATGTGTCTTACCTGTAAGTCTAGTGTAGCTATTTCCTGCCCACTTGGTTCAGTCAATACAGCGCCGTCAATGTAATAGACCACTGAGATATCTTGTGGAAGGAAAAAGCAATCAAGGTCTCTGAAAACTAAATTATTACATAAGTTTGGACAGTTGATATGCCCCTGAAGTAGGACAAAAGTGGCATATTGCTGGTCTGTCAAACTGCTTCTGGTGGTCTTTACTAAAACATATAGAGACAAAAGCATTTGCCAGATCGATAGCTGCATACCATGTACCAGGAGATGTGTTAATTTGCTCAAGCAATGAAACCACATCTAGTATAGCAGCTGCCATTGAAGTCACAACCTGGTTAAGCTTATGATAATCTACTGTCATTCTCCAAGATCCATCTGTTTCCTGCACAGGCCACATAAATGAGTTGAATAGAGATGTGTTGGGAATCACCATCCCTGCATCCTTCAAGTCCTTGATGGTGCCAACATTCTCTGCAATTCCTCTAGGAATGCTGTATTGCTTTTGGTTTAAAATTTTCCTAGGTAGAGGCAGGTCTAGAGGCTTCCACTTGGCTTTTTCCTTTATAAAAGCCTTCATTCCACATTTCAGGGAACAAGGGTAGGAATCTGCCAGCTCCCCTGTATAGAACTAGGGAAAAACCACAGAATGAGTTCAGGGACCCATTGGACCCACTGTGTGATGGACTTGAGCTAAAACACCATTGATCATCTGACCTCCATAAGGCACTACTCTGGTTGGTGGACCAGTGACATTTTGTGTCTTTTGTAATTATAGTGTAATTTCAGAGCCAGAGTCTAATAATCCCCCAAATCTGATTATTTCTTTTTCAGCAATGCACAGTCAACTTGATAAGAGACCGTAGATCCTATTGAGGAAGTCTGGGAGATTAACAGCATAAATTTTTGGCAGTCTACAGGGGTCCTTCCTCAAAGGGACCCTGATTGCCCTTCATTTGAGAGATTTAGGGTATGCAAACTGGCTCAAATCTGGGAATTTATTGAGGGGTTGTGACTCCCTTTGTTTTCTTTTTCTTTGAGGGAGATTAACCCTGAGATAACTACTGCCAATCCTCTTTTTGCTGAGGAAGACTGGCCCTGAGTTAACATCCATGCCCATCTTCTTCTACTTTATACATGGGATGCCTCCCATGGCATGGCTTTTGCCAACTGGTGCCATGTCCATACCCAGGATCCGAACCAGTGAAACCCGGACCACCGAGAAGCAGAACGTGTGAACTTAACCACTGTGCCACCTGGCTGGTCCCATGACTCTCTGTTTTTGATGTTAGACTTTTGTTCACTTAATTTGGAACACTTCTGCTTATACAATCAAGTGAGAATTTAGTAGGCTGCCCATCTACTTCACTTCTAGGGACACGATGATCAACTAGTCAACATCATGTCTCTGTGAGTCAGACTAATCCGATTACTCCTTTGACTCTGCTGTCCATTATGGTAAACATGTCCACCTTTCCTTTGACATTTAAGTGCCAGAACTTGGCCTCTGCCACCTCAGGATCCAATTATCCTCGTTGCATTTATGTTTTCCAATTCAGCGGCAACAGTTCCCCCTATAATTTGTGACTTGGGGAGGACAGCAACCACAGAGTCCATCCATTAGAATGCTAGAGCTTCCCTCACAAATTTATTTCTCACAGTTGCAGTAAAAGGTGTGTACTCTGAATACACATGGGGTAAATCAACAGCTCTTAAATGATAAATCTACTCTAACATTCCCAAATTCCCTGAACTTTGGATACCTTCCTATACAGTATACCAAGGCAGTTCTGCGCATTCAACTTCACTTAGTGTAGGCTATCTTTTGGTCCATCTTTCAGCCAACCAACCAAAGAAACTTTTTCAACTTTTTCTAACCCTCAAAACTGCAAAATTAAATCCAGAATCTCTGCTTAGTGGGCCCATGTCAATGAATTCAGCCTGATCCAACTTGATGTTCCTTTCACCACTATATCACACCCTTAATATCCATACTCAAATGTATTCATATGATTTCTGTTGAAATTGTGTATTAGAATTTTATATAATTCTGTATAAATTGGAAACAATCATTTGGTTCTTTTCGAGCTTAGCACACTTACTAATGGGTCACACTTTGTACTTTACCTTTAGGAGTCTGATGAGACTTAAGTCTAATTATAGGTCCAGAAGCAAAGAAGGATGGTGTGGGTGGGTGGGTCCTGAAGATAATCATGAGTGTCTTGATGGGCAAATACCTAAAGGGAGGCCATTATAGTTTCCTCAAGTAAGGCAGAATCAATTTCCTCCAAGGGGGAGGAACATATGCTTCTACTGACAAAGAAGACTCAGCAGAATTTAGGAGTTCAATGGCCCCAGTTTAATCAGCATCATCCTAGATGCCCTTAAATTAACAGCAGACATCCTTCAAGGTTGAAAATTCAATTTTTGTTGTAATTCAGAATGAAACTCTGGGCTTGGGTTTTAGTAACTTCAGCTCTATGACTACAGGAAATAGGTATTTTTTCTGAGCAGATATAGAAAATTTCAGGTCATTTATGTGGCACCTGAGATGGGAATTTGAGTCCCTGAATTTGTCCTTTTCTTTTCTCACTTTGTCCATCTCAATTAGGAGTGACCAGTCAATCTCATTATATTGTTAGTATACAGCATTGTTATACAGTATCAAATACATAATCGCCCAGAACCTTGCCTCTTGTATTTCATTAGGAGTGTCCAATGGTGACATTTTGTGTTATCTCTATTGCCATATCACAGCATGGACTGTCAGTGCTTTCTTTACTATTGGAAATAGAGTTATCTGTGCCTGTAAACTGAATCAGATTAGAGAATCAATTCCAGAAACTCCAGAGCAAATTCATAAAACTCACCCTTAAGATTCTGTTACTCCATAACCACTCTGTATCAAAATACATATTAATCATGTTTCTCCAGAGAAACAGAACCAATAGGATGTATATAAGAGAGAGAGAGTAAGAGAGTTATTTTAAGGAATTTGCTCTTGTGATTGTGGAGACTGGCAAGTCCAAAATCTGAATGGCAGGCCAGCAGGCTGGAAATTTTGACAATAGTTGATGGTGTATTCTTGAGTTACATGCTGGAACCTTGGGAAGAATTCCTATATTGCATTCTGGGGGAAGAACTACTTCTTCAGTCTTTTCTCTTATTGAGTGAGGCTTGCCAACATTATCAAAGTAATTTGCTTTAGTCAAACTCTACTGATTTAAATGTTAATAACATCCAAAATAATACCTTCACAGAAACATCTAGACTTATGTTTGTCCAAACAATTGGGTACCATAACCTAGCCAAGTTGACACACAAAATTCATCATCACAGTGGTATTCACCTTATTATCTTGTGTGGCAATTCTGAGGATCTATGGAGTTATTTGACAAGAGAGCTATTCTGTGGGAAACTGGATTAGCATTTTGGAACATGCTTGTGCTCTGGAGTCAGACAAACTGGAATGATAATCTACTTCCTAGATGTGCAGGCTTTAGCAATTTCCTTATCCTTACTCAATCTCATTTTTCTCATTTGAAAAATAAGATATAATAATAGTATCAACCACATAGGATTGTTATAAGGATATAATGAAATAGTGCATGGCACATAGCAAGTGCTTTATGAGTTCAAATATTATTCCTTTTGTGGCAGATAATGGTAGCTTATCACCAATATCCATTCTTCTCTAGGAAGCCAGTTTTCCTCTCAAAAGAACTGCATGTGCAGGCATCTTCTAGCCCCTTTTCTGTCACCCTATAGAATTTGGGACTAAGGAAACCAGTGAAAAAATGTTGGTACTTTGCCTACTACTATTGTGAGTAACAATCTCTCTTTCTTCTCTGACCCAGGAGTCTAGTGTCTTCTACCAGTATCCATAAACTGTAGCAGGCTAATTTATTAGCTTCCAAGTCCAGTAAAATCTCAGACCCTTCACAGTTCTTTATATTTAGGAAATGACCACAGACAGAAGATGGAAGGAACATTGCTCTCTGAATCAACATATATAGGAGATATCTCTGACAACCGGGAAAACCCATATTAGAATCTTCTGTGAGAAATACATTTATACTGTTTTGAGCCATTATGAATTTGGTATCTATTTGGTACAGTACTTAGCCTCTCCTAATTAATATATCATTTAATTTTTTTTAAATTCCAGACATTCCCTCCTATCCTGTGCCCTTTCAAGCATACTAGTCCTTAGTTTCATTATTTGAAGCCCACACATAACTTATTTTATCACCCTTATCTGATAATAAGGCTATCGAGGAAAACTTCCAACAATGTGTATGAGTGAGGAGAAAAATTGCTATAAAAATATTGAGGCTTTGTTTTCTCTTTTGGAAGAAAATAATTAATCATCTCTTGGCGTTGAAAAGCAGAATCACTTGTGTAGATTGAGTTAGGTTTTTAAAAAAATTATAGCTAAAAAAGGCCTTAGAGACTAACTGGTGAGAATTACTAGTTTTACAAAGGTAGAGGCAGTGTTTTTAACAAAAAAAGATACTAGTAGTTTGTATATTTAAGATTATAATTCATAACTACTAAGTCTTATTTCAGTGTCCTTTCTAGCATACTCTTCAGCACTAGTGAACCATGGGATGAGATTTTGGAATTACTAACCAAGTGGAGTCATTTGTAAAGTTTTCTCTCTCACTAATCTAAAATTCCCATGCCTGAAATATGACAGTAAAATATTATTCATAATTTAATAAATATCTGCTTTGATATTTATGATACTCAGACTTAAGTGTTGAAAACTCTTCAGCTTATGAATAGGCACAGAAATATAACACGGACTCTGACCTTAAGGATCTTATTTTCTGGCTGGGTAGACAAGATACATACATCAAACAAAGTCGAATGATACTAGAGATTATATGGTAAAGTACTAAATTATATATAAATGATTTATAGATGATTGGAATGGTCAAGTTAGTCTTCATTGAAGGGTGGAAACTGGACTAGACTTTAAAGGATAGGAATTCTTTCATATGAGGATAGTAATGGTAAAGTATTTTCAATGAGAAATAATATGAATAACGATAGCAAAATCATGGAGGAAAAAGCACAGAATGTCCTTGGGGCAATGGAAAAAATGGGTCTATGTTAGAAAGATTTTGCTTTGCTGAAGTAGTGGAATATGTGGTTCACTATCTACAATGAGACAAGAAGGTACAATTATTCTATATAATATTGATACTGTCTATCCCTCATTATTTCTCTCTCTTTTTCTCCCTCTCTCTAATTCAGCATTCCTATATCTATTTCACATTGATTTTGTAATTTCTCCAATCTTAAAATAAATAAAAAATAGGGGCTAGCTCAGTGGCGCAGCAGTTAAGTTTGCACATTCCACTTCGGTGGGCCGGGGTTTGCTGGTTCAGATCCCGGGTGTGGACCTATGCACCATTTGGCAAGCCATGCTGTGGCAGGCATCCCAAATATAAAGTCGAGGAAGATGGGCACTGATGTTAGCTCAGGGCCAATCTTCCTCAGCAGAAAGAGGAAGATTGGTGGCAGATGTTAGCTCAGGGTTAATCTTCCTTAAAAAAAAAAAAATAATAATCCTCTCTTGATTTCACTTCCTCCTGTAGCTACTGCTTCATATCTGTTTTCCCCTTTACAATATAACATTTCCAAAGAGGAATCTGATCTTCCCTTCAAATCCTGTCCTTCCATTATCTCTTGAACACACTTCATAGATTTTATCCTCACAAGTCTACTGAAAAATCTTTTGTCAAACTCACTAATAACCTCCAAATTGCAAAATTCAGTGGTCAATTCTCAGTCTTCCTCTTGATGAATCAAGCAGCATATGACCAAACATAAGACTTTCTGCACATTGAAACACTTTATTTGACTTCAAGGACACTATTCTCTTGGTTTCTCTCCTACCTCACTGGTAGCTTTTCAGTTAGCTATTGCTAGTATTTCTTTACCTTCCCTACCTCTGGATACTGAAGGCCTGGAAAGTTCAATGCTTCAATTTACTTTTTTTCTATCTCTTCTCACTCCCTTGAAGATTTCATCAAGCTTAATGGCTTTATGCACCATCCACATTTTGATAAATCCAAAATGTGTATTTCTTGCCCATATTTGTCTCCCAAACTTCAGACTAATATACCCAGTTGCCTACTCCACTTGGACGTCCATTAGGCATCTCCAACTTAACATGTCTGAAACTGATCACCTGATTTTTTCCTTAAACCTTTCCAAAGTTGTTCCCATTTAATTAAACAGGAATTCTGTTGTTCCAGTTGCTTATCTCTAACTCTTCTCTATCTCTCATGTCCTACATCCAATCAATTAGAAAAATGATTTGTAATTAAAAATTCATCCAGAAACTCACGACTTTTCTGCAATTCCACTACTAAAACCCTAGTCCAAGTCACCATTCTTTCTCACCTAGATTATCTCAACAGTCCCTTAACTGATCTCTCTGTGTCTGTGCTTGTCTTATTAGTCTATATGCAAATCAGTAGCCAATGATCCTGTTAAAATTCAAATCAGGTCATGTTACTTTTCTTCTCAAAATTCTCTCTTGGTTTCACATCTCACTCAGTGGCCTACAAAGCCCTACATGATCTGTTCACCATCACCTTTCTAATTTAGTTTCCTAATTCTTCCCCCAACCAAGTTGCTCTCTCAGCTCCAGCCACACTGACCACTTGCTGCTTTTTCAAACATAGAAATAATATTTATGCCTCAAGGCCTTTGAAGTTGTTGTTCCTCTGCCTTGAATGTTCTTCCTTTACATGTCCATATGGGTTGTGACCTCTTTGCCTTCAGTTCTTTGGTCAAATGCTGCTTTCTTAGTGAAGCATTCCTTGACAATGACCCTATTTAAAACAGCAAATCCCTGTCTCTAGTAACTTAATACCCTTTTTCTACTCAATTTTTCTTCATAATCTTGATTACTCTGTGACATTCTATATTTTATCTATTTATTTACTTTATTATTATCTATTTATTACTATCTATCTTCCTTCGGTGGAATGTAAGATTAACAAAGGCAGGTATTTTTATGTGTTTTGTTTACTGTTATACTATCAGCACTGAAAGCAGTACCTGGCACACAGTAGGTCTAAACAAATAATTGCTGATGGAATACATGAATGAATGAAGGTCTCTGTCTTTTTTAACTCTAATCTACAATAGTGCTTGAGAAACACCTTAAATGTTTTCAATAGATCAATGAATTTTCTGAATTATTTACTTTGAAATAGTGAAAATTCCTTTGAAGTTTATTATTTTTGATTGTATAAATGACTTTATATGATAAATGAATAATGGACATTGTAGTTCTTTTCTCCCTCCAATTCACATCCACACCTCTTGTTCCATCACTTGGCTTTTCTCTGAGTAGCTTATGCTTGAAAATCAAGATGGAACAGAGTAATATCCCATTTCATAACCTTTTTGTTACAGCAATAGAATAAAATTTACTCTGACGGAATACTTTTTCATTGACTCTAGAGGTAAATTAACACTAACAAAGAAATTATTTAGCACTATTGTAACAGAAACATATTTTAGGTGGCTTCTGTTCATAAAATCATCCTTTAAAGTAATTTGTTACTATTAAATATTATTGGGAAATATCAATTTGGCATGAAAGTTGCACTGATATTTTTATTGATATTATATGAGCTGTAGTGTCAATTAATAGCTCAAGGAGTTTAACTTCTCAAAATAAAGCCACCTTGTTTGCTCTATTCTTAAAATTGTTGTCAGTTTTTATAACTCAACTAAAATATTACCACTGTTTTTCATTTCAGTCATGTCTACTGGAGGACAAATTATTTTGCTAAGAACATTGGAAGGAATTAGCAATTTCCAAGTTTAAGGGGTAGGCACAAAGTCATCTGAAAGAGTAACATTGCAGCCATAGGTATATCATGTAGAGAGGGACAGTCTTTGGTGAAAACTGTCTCCCTAATTCTGGGAACCTCTCTTGAGCCCTTAGCAGACATCTATTTCAGGGTGAGAGAATCATCCTGGTGAATAGTGAGTAAATATCTTAATTAATGGGAGGGATTATGGCATTGTAGCTAACAACATGGATTCTGGAATCAGAAAATTTTTCAGTGGTTCCAGCAACTCTGTAACCTTGGATAAATGACCAGAAAATAAGGTAGCAGCTTCTCAGAATTTGGCTCAGAATGTTCTCTAGGGTCTGAGTTCTAACCCCAAGAAGAAATGTCTTGAAATGATTAATCTGGTAGCAGTATGAAAGATAAATTGGCACTGGCAGAGACAAAAAGTGAGAAGATCAGTTTTAAGGCTAGCATATGGTTGTGTCTCAAAAAAATGAAGCTTTGGACTAACATGAAGGTAATGACAAAATGTATCTGTAAGGATGGGCTAGGTCATGCTGCAGTAACAAATAATTCCAAAATATCTCAGTGGCGTAACACAAAAAAATGTTTTATTCTCATTCATGCTACATGTCCAACACAGGATAGCAGAGGGGTTCTGCTCGTTGTAGTTACTCAGGAGCCCACTGCAACTTGATATGAGTTTCCGTGGTTATTTGACATGAGAAAGAGAAAATGGTGAATTATACACCGACTTTTAAGGATTGTCACTTATAGAGTTATTTTAACTTCTGATAGTCCAATGGCCTATAAGAGTGGTGCATATTTTTTCTTGCATACCTTTCTCGTTTTTTCCTGCTCTATTGAGATACAATTAACATATAAGATTAGCTTTCTCTTTTTTTCACAAATCCAGTGCCCAATCATGAGCTGAAAAAGTTTTGAAGCAAGTAGAATTGTCTGGTCAAATAGAAAGCCCAGTTATTGAAGAAGATACTGCCACCCTATCTACCAAACTATGAAGGACCTTTGACAAAACAACTTCCTTAATCTAGTGATTCCTATTGGGATGTCTAAGTATGCATATTTTGGAAAAAGACTTCCAGGTCATATAGTTTCTGATGTGTAACTCTCCTTGTATTTCTATCCTCCCTGTCATCTCCACCCCAAACCCTCCCCAAGAAGCACTGCCATAATAGGTCTGAGAAAAATGATGATAGTTAATTAAAACAGTTAAATAAAAATTTCTTGAGATAAAACAGTACTTGTACCACAGAAACAACTAGTTCTTTGGACACACAGCCCACATTTACCTGCTAATCTCTCAGCCTTGCTCAACTATTAGTTGGGAAGGTGTGTAGAGAATGAAGAACCAAAAAGAAAAAAGGGCAGAGTCCAAGCATTTATCCTTGATGAGAGTCCAGCTATTTATCATGATATACTTAACAACCAAGCCCTTCCAAAGTATTACATAAACTAGAACAAAGATAAAGAGCTAGCTTCCTGTGACCTTTCTCTTGTCCTTATATTTAACTGTGTTTTATTTTTCTCTTTCAATTTTTCCTGTTAAGTTGCAACATTAAAAGTGATTGAAGAAGCAATCCTAGGAAATAATTTAGTTTTAAACATTTTTTTATTGAGGTAACATTGGGTTGTAACATTATATAAATTTCAGGTATGCATCATTACATTTTGATTTCTGTTAGACTACATCATGTTTACCACCCAAAGGCTATTATCCACCATCATACACATGTGCCTTATTACCCTTTTCACCCTCACCCTCCCCCCTTCGCCAACAGTAATCACCAATCTAATCTCTGTATTTAAGTGTTTGTTTGTTTTTGTTGTTATCGTCCACTTATGAGTGAAATCATACAGTGCTTGACTTTCTCCACCTGACATTTCACTTAGCATAATACCCTCAAGGTCCCTCTATGTTGTCACAAATGGCAAGATTGCATCTTTTTTATGGCTGAGTAGTATTACATTGTGTATATATACCACATCTTCTTTATCCATTCATCCATTGATGGGCACTTAGGTTGTTTTCCAAGTCTTGAATAATTCTGGAATGAACATAGGGGTGCATATATCTTTTTGGATTAGTGTTTTTGTTTTCTTTGGATAAATACCCAGAATTGGAGTAGCTGGGTCATATGGTAGTTCAATTCTTTATTTTTTTAGGAATATCCATACTGTTTTCCACAGTGGATGCAGCAGTTTACATTCCCACCAGCAGTGTATGAGAGTTCTCTTTTTCTCCACATCCTCTACAACCCTTTTTATTTCTTGTCTTTTTAATTATAGCCATTCTGATGGGCATGAAGTGATATCTCATTGATTTGCATTTCCCTGATAATTAGTGATTTTAAGCATCATTTCATGTGTCTGAGGGCCATCTGTACATCTTCCTCGGAAAAAAGTCTGTTCATATCTTCTGCCCATTTTTTGATTGAGTTGTTTGGGTTTTTGTTGTTGAGTTGTATGAGCTCTTTATATACTTTGGCTATCAACCCTCTATCAGATATATGATTTGAAAATATTCTTTCCCAATTGTTAAGTTGTCTTTTCATCTCATTGATGGTTTCCTTTGCTGTGCAAAAGCTTTTCAGTTTGATGTAGCCCCCCAGTACATAGTTGTATATTCTAGCTGTAGGTCCTTCTGGCTCTGCTATGTGCGATGCCACCTCAGCATGGCTTGATGAGCAGTGCCATGTCCCTGGACCACCGAAGTGGAGCACATGAACTTAAGCAGCCACAGGGCTGGCCCATTAAACCTATTTTGGGTTAATTTTTGTATATGGTATAAGATAATGGTCTACTTTCATTCTTTTGTATCTGGCTGTCCTGTATTCCCAACACCATTTACTGAAGAGACTTGCTTTTTCCATTGTATATTCTTGGCTCTTTTGTTGAAAATTAGCTGTCCATGAATGTGCAGGTTTAGTTCTGGGCTCTCAGTTATGTTCCATGGATCTGTATGTCTGTTTTTGTGCCAATACCATGGTGTTTTGGTTACTATAGCTTTGTAGTATATTTTGAAATCCAGGAATGTGATAACTCTAGCTTTGTTCTTTTTTCTCAAGATTCCTTTGGCTATTCGGGATCTTTTGTCATTCCATATAAATTTTAGGATTCTTTGTTCTATTTCCGTGATAAACATTGTTGGGATTTTGATAGATTGCATTGAGTCTGTAGATTTCTTTGGGAATTATGGCTATTTTAACTATGTTAATTCTTTCAATCCATGAGCATGGAATATCTTTCCATTTCTTTGTGTCTTCTTCAATTTCTTTCAACAAAATTTTATAGTTTTCAGTGTACAAATCTTTCACCTCTTTGGTTAAATTTATTCCCAAATTTTTTGTTGTTGTTGTTGTCATTGTAAATTGATTGAATTCTTATTTTCTCTTTCTGCCATTCCCTTGTTAGTGTATAGAAATGCAACTTTTCATCTTGTTCCTCTTTAGGTCCTCTTTAGGTATTCCCTATTGGCTTTTGAAGCCAGCAAAGCTAAGTATTATGGGATCTCACCTCAATTGTGCTGAATCTAAAGGCTGGGATGCCTATTGTGGCATAGATCCCCCACTCAGATCCCTCTGCTCCTCTGGGAAATCTTCATACCCTTAAGATTGCTCACAGCCATGAAGCACCATGGCTAGGATGTGTGTTTTTTCCTCAGCAGAGATATATTTTTGCCTCTTCCACCCCTGTTAGTGTTGTCCTTGTTGTGAGGGTTCTTTTTACCCAGGTTCCAGATCTCTTTCAGAGGAAATTGTTCCACAGGTTGTTGTAGATTTGTTGTGTCCATGAGAGGAGGTGAGTTCAGAGTCCTCTTATGCCATCATTTTCCTACCCTTGTAAACCTAAGATTGCCTTTCTTAATACATGGAGGTAACATAGATATCCAGTCATTGGGATTATTATATCAAAAATAATCATTACAAAAATATTAATTGAGCTTTTACTACTTTGCAAGCACTGTGATTTACAAAGTATACTTTACAAATACTATTACAATTAACACTACATTTTACAAGTGTAAGAACTGAAGGTGAAGAGGTTAAATTTCCCAAGTTCATCGCCAGCCAAGTCTGATTCCAAAGATTAAATGAGTAGCAATTGCACTGTTTCTGCTTAATAACGATAAGAAGAAAAGTGTCCTCTTTTTCACCCTTTTTGGAAAAGTATTATAATAAATTTGAATATTATTTAGTTGACGAAATCTATAATTTTGCTGGTGTCAGATTCCTTTGTTTTGATACTTTGCCCCTAATTAATAGACTTTACTTACAGAGGGTAATTACTTTTCCGTGTATCCCGGAGTTATTTTCTCTGAGCTGTTTGTTTTAATGGACCTTGTGTTGCTTTTTATTGAATATTTATTCATTTTCCACATTAAAGTGAAAATCATTATTATGTGCATATTCAAAAGCCCACTAATGAGTAAATCAGACAGTCTTATTAATGCTATTCAACTACAGATAATCCCTGTTATAAGGCAGCATAATTGCATCACAAGACTGACTTCAAAACATTACTAGAGCATATATTGGAATGAGTCTTTTGTTCTTTTTGTCTGTTGTTTAAACATGATGCCTATATGATTTAATCACCCAAATGGCCAGACTTACAGTTGTAAATAAACTAGAAATTGTCTTAGTAAATTGTTTTACAAATAAGGATAGTCTAATATTCCTGTACCTCTCACAAATAATTTTAAGCATAGGTGTTGGAAAATTGTAATTCACCCTAAAATCTTGATTTCAAAAATTCTGTGCTTGTATGACATGAACAAGCATGCCAAGACATGGCATAAATTGTAGATGAAATATTTCTTTTAACTTCGAGTATTTAATGTTTAGAGGGTCAGAAGTAATTTTGCTGAAATTTCTTCATGTTCACTAGAAATATTTGAAAATATGGCAACAGGAATGTAAGCACATATTAATTTTGATATTTTAGTTAAGTATCTGTTAGTGAATGACAAAAAAATTAATTGCTCACTCCCACAAACATTTGAAAGCTACACATTTTAGAGACTAATATGTTATTAATTGCATTATTTGGAAGAGAGATGTTTCATAGGATATAAACAACAAAGATTTTCATCTATAAAGAATGCAATAGGCTGTCTCTAAACTGATTTACTTAATTGATTAAAAAAAAAGCTTTGTTCATGACAAGCAAGAGGACAAATAAATCTTCATTTAAAGCTCTGAGCATACATAAACTCAATATATTGTCAAGGAAGCAATTCCTAAATGAAGAACAAACAAAGAAAAACTCTTTTATGACTTAGATATCTTTAGCACAGAGTAACAACAGAATTTAAATTAGGTTGTGGGTTATTTTGTAATTGTGATCAGAAAAAGTACAGGCTTGTGAGAAAAGAAGCAAATAAGAAAGCCATCCTCAGTGTTGAATTACTTTCCTTTAAAATGCAAGCACATATCACCAATTAGCAGCTTGGTCGCAGAACTGACTACACAGGCTACATAATAAGAAAATAGGATTTACCTGGTGATACTTTTCTTCCTTTTAATCCCTGTTAATTTCTAGTTGAGGTATTTTCAAGATCTTCTTCCAACAGAGACAGCCTCTTAGGTGACACTTTTGACTGAGACAAACTTAGGTCAAACTCACAGTTGCAACACTTACTAGCAACTTTGATGAGTGATTCAAATTTTCCGAGTCTACATCTTCATCTGTGAAGTACCGATAATAATGGTAACTACTTTACTAAGCTATTATAGGGATTGACTGAGATAATTTATGCACTGCACTTGACTTCATAATAGGTGCACAGCAAATGTTGGTGTCCTTCTTTTAGTCCATGTAGAGGGATGGCAGAGCTGAGCGGATCCAGAAGACTTTGAATGTGAATGGAAAGTTGTGTTAATTGCCCGCTGTGTTGTAGTTATTACCTCCTAGTACGTTATGTATTGATCAAGAATAATCAGCTGGTTAACAAGATTTAGTAGACCAATTCAAGAAATGCTTCTCTAA
Source organism: Equus quagga (assembly GCF_021613505.1). NCBI lineage: Eukaryota > Metazoa > Chordata > Mammalia > Perissodactyla > Equidae > Equus > Equus quagga. Next base: position 54,694,501 of record NC_060276.1, read on the forward strand.
AACAAATTAGTGGAGGGTTCTGTTTCAGGGAATAATGCTAAATCCCTCCACACTGGCATGTGGCTCCCTGCTGTTGAGGGATGTCTTCCTGAAACCAAGCCCTAGATCCTCATTTCTAGGAGCAGGTTTCAAGTAGAGGAGAGTGGATAGAACTTCTTTAGTCAGGAAAATTTCCCTTCTCTTCCCTCTTCAGATATAATGCTCTCCCATATGCATTATCTTGGCTTATAGTAACAATAATGTGTCATCATGAAGAATGATTTTCTGTCTTGATCCAAATACGTACAAAAAAGAAATGACAATGTGTCTGGCCCTGTGGCACAGTGGTCAGGTTCACGAGCTCCACTTTGGCAGCCCAAGTTTCACCAGTTTGGATCCTGGGTATGGACCTACACACTGCTTATCAAGCCACACTGTGGTAGGCATCCCACATATAAAGTAGAGGAAGATGTGCACAAATGTTACCTCAGAGCCAATCTTCCTCAGCAAAAACAGGAGGATTGGTGGCAGATGTTAGCTCAGGGCTAATCTTCCTCAAAATAAATAAAAATAAAAATAAATTACAAAAAGAAATGGCAGTGTTTTCCTAACCTTAGCAGAATTATTGATTAAACAGATGGGACAATTTTCTTCTTATTTAATTCACTCACTTGTCAGTTCTAGACCTGAATTTCCTTCTCAGTAAAATGTGGGCTTGAATAGACCATTTCTATGGTTCTGACTGACTCTATTTTTCTACTAAGCTTTCCACTAAGAAATAAAAAATGATGTTTTACATTTAGGATCACTGGGTGCTTGACCTCTTCAAGAGAAGGCACATGGTGTGGCCTGTCAGGTTAGCGAGGTGATTAAGAACTCAGGCACTAGAGGTAGACCTCAGTTTGAACCCCAGTTTTGCCACTTACTAGCCACATAATCTTGGGTTAGTCTTTTAATTTTTCTGATTCTGTTTCATCATCTGTGAAATATGGTTAATAATAACATCCAACTCTTAAAAGTCTTGAGGGAATTAAATGGGATATATTTAAAGCATTTTGCATGATGCTTGATGAATAACAAGCAGTAAAATTGTTCGCTATGATGTAAGTACTATTAGAGAAGAAGAGAGTCAGGCACATAAATTTCATCAATATCATAGTCCTGGCAATAAAGACAGGGGGAAAGTTTGAAAAGAGCAGGTGTATGTCATTTATATAATTTCTTATCCAGCTCCCCCAAGCACATAGAGATGGGACAAAGTAAAAATTGAAAGAACTATTTACACATATATATCCATAAGCAAAAGGTAGTGTCACATTGGGACTAGAATGTGATAAAGAAAGGACAGAAAAGAAGAATTCTCTCCTTTTTATCATAGAACATAGCATGGCATCAGTGACCTGAGGGGTCTTGGGTGTCTGTAGCATCAGCAGCATCAGTGGCTTAGGGACCTCCTCTGGTGGTAAAAACAACAAGACACTTTCTTGGTGGCTTCATGAATTTAAGAAGTCCTGGCAACAGACATTAACTTTATTCCAGGTCCTGAAAAAAAAACACCATTAAATCTTCATTTTTTAAAATGCTATTTGCATAAAAGGCTCAGTTAAGTTATGTCTGACTCTCGAACTCAACCTTCATGTAGATGTGCCAAGTGTCCTCATCATCAACTAATCAAATCAAAGCATCTGCTGCCTCAAGGCGGGAAAATAGTAAAATCCAGATGGCAGCTGAGAGGGCTGCTCATTTACTAATGTGGACTCTCCTTGGGGAGTCCCAAAAATTGTTGTGGGGAGGATACTTGAAGGGACACTGGAAGTTCTGAGTTGACATAACAGCACAGTCAGAAGCGGGGAAGGGTTTGACTGTTACTGTGACTTTAGCTCATTAGTTAGGTAGTTTGTTGTTTTTTAACCTCCAGGCAGGAATGGCCTATCAAAGGTTGATTATTTGTTGTAAGCATGGTAGTGCATTAGAAACTATCAGCACTTTGTATATCTGTAGCTTTAACTAGAGTTCAATATCCCCTGTAAATCTCAGCAGAGACCTTCTATTTCACAGACAGTTCACATTATTCAGGACTAGTAAAGGTGGTTGTTCATTTGAAAGTTATATCAACGTCTATCCCCACTGAACTCCTATAGTCACCTCCATCTTGTGGAAACTCATCGATAATCAGTATATTGCTGAATGTTGGCAATAGAAAATTAAAAATATCCTTAAATGTAGCAATTAAATAAACTCTTATCTGTTTAGTCATCTTGAGAACATATGTATAACGCCTAGGGGGAAAAAGTTATCACGCTAACGAAAGCTCTAAATGGTTGATATAATTACAAGTACTGAACTTGGTGTGTGGATGCATATCATTAATTTTATTGGCATGGGACCCTTCCTTCAAAGGGTATATATTGCACAGTGTTTAAAATGTGTGATGTGGACATTTTTCATATCTATGCAATATAAATCATAAATAAAAAGAGAGCGCATTTCTATTTGCAATGCAAAAACCCAGCAATTTGCCAGATTGATTTACTGCTCTCTGGTTTTCTCCTCTTTTTGTTTAAGGATATTTTGAAATAGCAATAATGCCATCTGCTGGTCAGTTCAGTGAAATCTGGAAATAAGCAGAGAAAATCTGTCTACGGAGAAGTGCCAGAAACAAAAAACTAGTAGTTGGAAATGTTTTATATTTGTTAGATTTTGTGAAATCTAAAATTCACAGTCACTAAGATTTTAGGCTTAAACAACATATTCGGCATGCAGTACAATTCTTAGGTAAATTAACTTTCTACAATCCTAGTGTTTTTAATACAATGAACAGTTTTGGATTTGTTTGCAGTCTGTGAACTATTGACAAGCAATGTCTTTCTGTGACTAATTCCTTTTGTGCCTGAAAAGGTTCGTGCTACTCCAGTGGCTTAATGCATAGACATATCACACGGAGGAAATGTGCTAGCTTAAACTCCTTTTATTTTTTTAAAATAGTATCAATTCAAAGGATGCTAATACATTTAAAAATGGAGCCATCCTAAGGGAATTCCTCTGATTACTGGTAAGGACATTTCTATCTGTGAATCACAATCCATATAAGTAGAGATTACATCCCACAATTACTTTATGCATTGATTTGGTTATGCTTTTCTTTCACAATGTTTTTTTTTGTCTGTTTTAAGTGACCATTAAGGTGAATAAAATAAAAGCAAGTCAGAATGCTGATGATGTTTGAATTTTTCAAATGCTAAAATTTCTTCTGTTTTCCAAGATATACTTTCTTATGTGTCTTGGGTATTAAATATGCAAGACCGTCATGATGCTATAATATTTGTAGAGTAGTAGAAAGTGTCTCTGAAATGAAGGTAATCTGGACTCAGTTCGATTTTAAGACTTTCTCATTTCCAGTAAGCAAAAATATATCCCCCAATAGAATATTCTTGGGGTGGGCGGCGTATAGCTCTAGTTCAAATAGATTTCCTGATCTGATGTAAAAATAAGGTAATTTTCTAAAAAAAGAAATCCTCACAGAGGGAGTAAGTCAGGACACAAAGACTCCATTGCCACTCTAATAGAAGGACAAAGAATATTAGAACTCCTCATGGGCTTTTCTATTCTCTGGATCTTTAAAAATAAACAAGAGCACAAGATCCTTGGAAGTCATTCCTGCACACTCTGCACATTAAATAAAGCTTAGTATAATACTCCTCAAAGTGCGTTCCACAGTCCACAAGGATCGGAATCATCTGCAAGACATGTAAAAAAAATGTAGATTCACGGACCCCCCCCACCCTACCACATAAAACTGCTACACTGTATGCTGAGACTACAGAGCGAAGAAAAAAGACAAATGTCCCTGCCCTCATGAAACTTACAGTCCAGTGCTTCTTAATCAGGTAACTAGAAACTGCATTGGTACAGAAGAGGCAGATGACAAAGCCATAGCTGAGATGACTCAGTCAAAGAAGAGATTGAAAGCGATGTTTTACCAGAGGAAAAATGGTCAGATAGTCTAGAATTGACTAGGAAGGAGAAACTGATGACAAGTCTCTTTACTTAGGATTTCTGTCAAGAAAAAGAGATAACAGGGAAAATTAAAAAGAGAACAAAGAACTGTAAAAAATGAAAAAAGAGAAAGAAGAATCGGAAGAAAGGGAGGAAATAAATGAAAACGAATGGATCAAGTGTGTGTGTGAGAGAGAGAAAGGATGTTGAAGAAGAAACAATATAGGGGATGCTGATTAGAAACTCAAATTTGGGTAGACATAATCAAAAGTGAAAAGGAGAATTAGAGGAAGTCGCAATAGAAACAAAGAAAAGAGAATTAGGAAGCATACATGGGGAGAATTACTCTCCATACCTGAGAAGGAAGGAATACAGGAGGAAATGTGAATCTTACTATGGGAAGGAGAGAGTAGAAGGCAGAGAAAATAGGCTGCTGAGTGAGACAGACACTAGTCCAAAAAGTGAGAGTGCAAGTAGATGAAAAAAGAAATAGTCACAATTGATAAAAGGAAAAATTTTTCCCATTTCATATTTTTCTAAGAAGTATCCTCTTTACCTTTTCATCATACTGTTATTTTTCTTGTATTATGTCCAACAATAATAAATAGAAGTTGTAAACATTCTTCAGAAGAGGAAAAGTATACTTGAAACCAAGCCAGCTGAGTTACCATTGTGTCTTTATTTCTGTTCTCTACTGTGAACACTTCTTCAAAATGTGAATGAGCTTTATGTGGACAGCAGATCCTATAATGCTCCAAAGTTGTCAAGGGTTTAGTGTTTACACAGAGAATGTTAGCTTGTTTAGTACTCCATCTCCACCCTTTCTATCAACAATTCTGTTTTATTATGGTGATACATTTCCCTTGAATAAGCTTCCTAGAAACTCTCTAAAGTCCCTTTCAACTCCAAGAGTCTAGAATTTTAATAAACCTTTTGGCAAAATATTTTTGTACTTTAGAAGATCCATACCATTAATTCTTAAAAGAAAAATCTTTCCAAATTTTAAAGTCAGTTCAGAAATACAGAAAAATTCAGAGAATAATGTAAGAAACACAAGTACCTATGATCCAGAATTAACATAAGTTAACATTTGATTATTTTGCTTCCAATGTTTATGCTCACATGTATGTATTAAAAAAACCCAGAACAATCAAAATTAACCTGGAATCCTCTTTTTTCTTTCTTTGGCCCTATTCCCAATTATCCCACCCCCATCACCCCTACCTTACAGCAATCAATGAAATGAATTTTTCCTGTCTTTGTAGTCCATTTTAGTCTTTTTAAGAATTTACTATGTGTGTACACCCACACACATCAATGAACATTATACAGCATTACTTTGTGTGTTTTTAAAATCTGCATAAATGCTGTCACATCATTTGCACTTTTCTGCAGCTTGCTTTTTCCAGTTATCATTATGTTTTCCAGGTCTATTCATATTGATATAACATATCCAGTTCATCCATTCTGCTATTTAGTAACACAATATATTTTGTCTTTATTTTCTGGTGGACATCTATTGCTTTTCATTTCTGCTAATATACACAAGGATGAACATATGGCTACATATGTCCTGGGATGTATGTGTGAGATGTTCTCTAGAGTGTACACCTTGAAGCTGGGTTGGTGGATAAGAGAGTATGTGCACCTTATGCTTTTCTAGATATTTCCAGATTAATTCAAATAAATTGCACTGTTTTTCACTCTCACCAGGATTTCTTGTTGCTAATCCTCGCTAATACTTAGCATTGTAAGATCTTTTAAAAAAGTGCTTGCCAGTTCGATTGTATCATATTACTATTTTAGGTTACATTTCTCTGATTACTACTATAACTCACACTCTTACTCCTTATGCTACATCACTGGCTAACGGTTTTTGATCTTTACTCTGCACTAAGCACTATTCTAAGAACTTTTATGCATTAACTAATTTAAATCTTGCAATTATTTTGAGTTATTTTTGATTTTTATCCTCATTGAATAGACAAGGAAAGCAAGACACAGAAAAGTTAAATAACTTGTCCAAAGTCCTACATCTTGCAAGTGAGATTAAGCATCATCATGTGTGTTTACCCGTTGTCATATTTTCTTTTGTGAATTTAGCATTACTATAATTTGTCACTTTTTCTGTCAAGTTGCTTGGCTTATTCTTATGGATTTGTAGGAGTTCTTTACATATTCTGGGGCTACCATTCTCTATGTGCACCAGTTATGTTGCTCAATCAACTTCTGAGAAAATTTATTAAAATCTGTCATAATTGATGATTTGCCCAATTTTTATAATTCTGACAACTTTGTCTCCTGTATTTCTAAGCTAGATGTTAAGAGTTTCAAGGTCCTTATTGTTATACAATCTATGCTCCTTCTTCCATTCATCATTATGTAGCATCTTCACATATTTTCACTACTTTTTCTCCTTTTTTTAAACTAGTTGTTGCCTGATAAATTATTGTCATCTTGAATTTTGCTTTTATATCACTATCCCTCCTATTAGGCAATATACATCCCTGCCTTGTTGATGTCAGGCTTGGCCATCTGACTGACGTTGGCCAAACAATGTAAAGATAAGTGATATGTGCCACTTTCAAGCAGGGGCTTTAAGAGCCTTCATGTCGTTCTTCTATTTTCTTTTTCCTTTTGATGTGAGACTATGAATAACACAGATAGAGGCTATGCCATTGCCTGATTCCTGGATGGGAAACAAAAGTAGTAATACAGGAGCAAATTCCCAATAGACTCGTAACATGAGTGAGAAATAAATCTTTGTCACTGGAAGCTGCTAAGATTTTTGTAGTCATGTTTTTTTAAATTCCAGATTAATGCAGCTTAATCTGATTTATAGAAGGCCTATATCTGAACCAAATTCCTTCACAAGCCCCTCAATTCCAGGTCCTATTAACCACTATGACTTTTATTTCTGTCTTTATTTATGGCACAAGGGGATTTCTGTTTCCTGATTTCAAGTTCAGGGACACATTCAAATGTGTTGGGGGTAATATTTTACTAGTATTTCTATGTACTTAAAGTAGAAGAGTTCCCTCATTAGCTCAGATTACCATATCTATCCAGGAATCCTTGACAGTATTTACAACTGTTGACCTTTGAAGTAAAAGACTACTACTTGATTGTTTAAGATTATTTTTGGAGGTTTTGATTCTATGAGACGTTATCAATAACATCATAGGAGTATCAGTGCTTAAATAGTGAATTTCAATCTGCATTACATATCTTTTCTCTCCAGGTTCTCATTTGTTTCATGAAACAGTATAGAACTAGCAGTTGATCCTAAGTACAAAGAGGTTATTTGAATATTTCTCAGTTTGTAAGATTAAATATAATACCATCTTTCGAAAGATTATGTTTCTAACTTTAACCAGAAACTATGATAATTGTCCTAATTTTAAGTAGGTTCGCTTTTCTCCAGTAAAATATGGCAACATTTGCAGAAAATTTCACCAACTAAGCGGAAGTTGTTCTTAGTTCCTTTCTTACGTTCATGGGCTTAAGGAGGTTTTCTTGAAACGTGAACAGAGTGCAGCAGAGGGCAAAGTGAGCAGAAATAATTTGCTACTTGAGGCAGAGAGCAGGAGCTTGAACTCTTATGGCATATGAGAGAGGCAATTTCAGGGTAAAGCTATGCATTTATCAAAAAAAAATGTGTGTGTGTGTGTGTATACACACACACCTAGGAGAGTCTGTATGCAGGTATTTGGGTAGGGTGTGAGTAAACATATATAATAAAAGATTTCTAAGGCTTCAGTTTAAAAACTGCAAATTAATTTTACCATTAGAAATCGTAATAAATCAAGTCAAACCCAAACACACTTATTTGTCATGAGAATGAGAATCAAAGTTTTAATATTATCTTTAATTTGTCCTAATGGATTAATCCAAATTATAAATAAAAGTGGTAGACTGACTTTTAATTCAGAAACTACGAAAATGAAAACACTACTATTATTCCTTATTAAATAATACACTTCAACTTCTTCACTGGGTGTAGACTCATATATTTAACATGGGAATGTCTGGACAAACTAAACTTGTTTAAATGCAACGATTTCTGATTATACCACAAAAGAATTCCAAATAGTCGTTAAAAGAAGAAAAATGACCATCCTTATTTTTAGAGTACATATAAAACTTCACATACTACTTGGTCCTGTACATAGAGATGTAAACACTTCAGAAATGAATTTAATATTTCCTTGCTCTTTGGAGAAACTGTGGGTCCAAAGATAACACACCTCTCCAATATAATATTATTAAGATTTTGGTTTGAAGTTAATACCCTTTAAAAAGGAAGGAATACGCAACTAACATAATTAATACATTTTATCTTTGTAAAATACCAAGGAAACATCTAAATGTCTTACCTTGCTATTCTCAGTTAGTCTGAAAAATTGGTTGTCAGAGCAATTTTATTTTAATTGAGCATACATAAAATCAATTGGGTGAAAAATTGCAAATATTGTTGAAGCAACTAGAAAGATTGGCTTATTACATTCTGAGAGAATAAAAGCACACCAATTTCAAGGTTTCACACATAGTTCAAAGACCATGAAGTTCAGAATTCGTGTCTGAATGTGCCTGCCTTGAAGGGGAAAGGCCATGGAGAGGTGAGGACAATATACTGCTGCGGTCATTTTTATTTGTACTCCCTTGGCACTTACAGCTGTAAGAAAACCTAATAATTGAGAATGTCTTATGAAACAAGAAATGGGATAAGTATTTAGGAAGGATGTCATAGAAATGGTTTGTTTGTTTTTATCAAGATAGACTACTTTTTGTCATGCAAAGCATCACTTAAATGTTTGTCTAAAATAAGCAAATAGCAGACAGGTTTCTATTATTTATGATTATTGGTTGTGAATCAATAGTATCCCCCAAGTTAGCAATGATTGTGAGAATCAACACACATCCTACTGTACAACAGTCTCCCAATAATATCATGGCCATGTCTCACAAACATTTGATTCTACTATTTGGGGTAGCAATTACTCCCATACTGTGGGATTAAGCAGTTTTTCTTTAAACCACATATATGAGGAGTTAGAATGTGAGAGAGGATGCAATTCCTTTCTAATATCTAAGGTTTACTCATCCTATATTTGTGTAAATAAAAGAAATACTCAAGCAACTCTTCTCAAGATAAAGAAAATCGGCCTCATTTGATTTGATTTCCAAAACCACAACCACTCTTTACCACTCAGAAAACATATAATATCATGCCTCTAATACCAGTCTATTCTTTAAAAATCATCACTTGGCTTTGCCTCTAAGTTTAGTATTTCTGATTCCATCTAAAATTATTCTAAAGACTATAAGATCAAAAGTTTGGAGTAAATGTGAGGTGGGGAGGGCATAAAAGTTCATAGGTAATGTCTAGATATGCTAATAGGAGAAAAGATAACTGTTGGGTACTTGAGAAAATTATCAAAAATATATACGAGTATGTGACAGATAGTCTTAACTGTAGCCTTCATCATTCTTACTTCCTGATATTTACACCTGTTATAATTCCCTCCACTGCAGTGTGGGACTAGTCTGTGACTTTTTTTAAATAACAGATATGACAAAGGTGATAGAATGTATTCAATTACATGTTCATTATTGTTTTATATAAGATATTAGTGCCCATCTTGCTGAAATCTCTCATTACCTTGTTAACTTTGAAGAAGAAAGCCACCATGTTGTGAGTTGCCCTGTGCAGAGGATCACATGGCAAGGAGCTATAGGTGATCTATGGCTGGCAGCCAACAAGAAACTGAGTCTATCATTCTGGCAGCCTTCAAGGAACTGAATGCAACCAAAACTGTGTGAGCTTGGAAACAGATCCTTTCCCTGTCTAGCCTCTGATCAGAACCCAGTCCTGGCAAACACCTTGATTTTAGCCTTGCTGAGGACGGAATTATGTCATGCTGAGAATCCTGACTCATAGAAACTATAAAATAATGAATGTGTGTTGTTTATACTACTAAATTTGTGGTAATATTGTTACATAGCAATGGGAAACTAATACAGGAGCAACATTGGCAGAAGCATAACATCCTAAAGCAGGGTTTTTTTTCTCTGTCCAAAACCAGGAAAGAACTAGGAGACCTTTAAAATGTATACCATCTTTCTAGTTGTAGAAAGAATGGTGGTATGTTCTCATAATAAATATAATGATAACTTTAAAATACCTATAATGCCTGATACATAATGACTACTTAGTAAATGTTACTTACTGACAGTGATAGCTAATAGTAGGAAGAGGTTTGGTTGCTACTTAATAACAATGACCCTTTGAAAACTACCATTTTTCATGCCATCCAGCAATACCAAAACTCATTTTCCCATCAATGACTCTGCATTTATATGTTCTAAATACATTTGTGAGCCTACTCAATTATAAGAAAAATAGATTGTTGAAAAATGACTTATAGATTAATGAAATTCTAAAATATAGCCCAGATCTAGGAAAGCTTTTCTTTTGTGACTGAACATTCTGACAGTGACAGCTAGCTTCAGAGTTTCCATGTTGTGTGTGGATGTCCCTCTGGAGACAAACTGTTTGCTTTTAGATTCCTGTTTTATAACTTACTCAGTATGAGCCATGCAGAAGTTTCTTATCTCTGATACTCAGTTTCCTTATCTATAAAATGAGGACAATAGTATTATATACTTCATAGAGTTGGTTATGAGGAATGAGTTCACTCATTTAAAGAAAACTGAACAATGTCTAATACATATATATTGTTCAAAAAATGTTAGCTATTATAAAAACTAAAATTCTTCTTTTAAAATGAAGTGTAAAAAACAAAGTCTGTGTATAAGAATCACAATTGAAAAAGGACCAGATTAAGCAGTGAAAAATACATCCCCTTGTCCTAGTCACCCTATTCATTCCTCAGAGAGAATTGCTTTTAGCATCTTCATGTGTTCTGCCAGGATAATCTGGGCACACCCGTACACATTTCTAGATAGCAGAAAACCTCACTTGTTGTTTTATCCATTGTCCTGGACAATCAATGCACTCCTTCCATTTGGAAACTCATTCTTCAGTTCTGGAAAATTTCTTAAATTATTTTATTAATTTTTCCAAAACCCCAGTTTTCTCTTTCCAGAACTCTTTTACAAATGGTGAAGCCCCTGGACTGTACTTGAATTAAAAAAAAATCCAGGGGAGAGGGACAGAGCAAAATGGCAGGGTGAGCCAACCTGGGATTCTCTCCCCTCTAAAATACAACAAAGGATTGGAAAAACGGAATTTCAGAGAATAAATCTGATGCCAACACGTTAGAGACCTACAATACCAAGAAGGCAGAGATCATAAACCTTGCTGACGGCCTCAGAGGTGCTGGAACGGGTAGGAGAGAATGTCACTCACTCCCTCCGCTAGAGTCTGTGATTGCTGCTGCGTGGGTCTGGGAAAGAGCGGGGGAGGGGCTGCACCACCAGGGGATCATCCAGGCCTCCTGTCGCTGGTTCAGTGGAAACCCGCTGACAGGGGAAAGCTTCCGTGCTTGGGGACTCCATAAACCCAGGGCCTCGGGAGACCAGAGAACAGAACGGATCTGAATCCAGATTGGCACATGAGAATAGCAGCCCCTCCCTCCTGGCAAAGCCACTGGGCGCCACCATCTTTCTGAGCGGAGAGCTCAGAACACGCAGCTCTCGACCCCCATTGAGTGGCAACAGGCTGTAAATGCAACCAAATTCTACCACCATATGAAAAAACCGCTCCTCTACCATCCAGCAATTCATAAAAGCCCCAGACCAGAAGGAAAACAATAAAAGCATAGAATTAAGTCCTGAGGACTTGGAATTAGGTAAACTAAGTGATAATGAGTTCAGATCAGCTATAATCAAAAAACTCAATGAGGTAGAGAGAAAGATAGAGAAACAAGCCAATGAGTTCTGGAGTTACTTCACAAAAGAGATTGAAATCATAAAGAAGAATCAAGCAGAATTACCTGAGATGAAAAACACAATGGACCAGATAAAACAGAATACGGATTCCCTGAATGCCCATGTGGACACCATAGAAGAGCAAATTAACATAATTGAAGATAGACAGGCTGAATGACTCCAGATAGAGGAAGAAAGACAACTAAGAATTTAAAAAAATGAGGAAAATCTCCAAGAGATAGTGGATTCAATGAGGAGTAAGAACTTAAGGATCATAGGAATTCCCGAGAACGTGGAAAAGGAAAATGGAGCAGAAAGTGTGCTTAATGAAATTATTGAAGAGAACTTCCCAAATCTAGGGATTGAGGGAGAAATGTGTGTAGAGGAAGCTTTCAGATCTCCTAGATTTGTCAATGTAAAAAGACCTACTGCAAGGCACATAGTAGTACAATTGGCAAGAAGGAAAGATAAAGAAAGAATACTCGGGCAAGTAAGAAAAAAGAAGAGAATAACCTATAAAGGAGCCCCTTTCAGACTTTCAGTGGATTTCTCTACAGAAACTTTACAAGCTAGGAGAGAATGGAGTGACATATTCAAAGCTTTAAAAGATAAAAATCTTCAGCCAAGAATGCTCTATCCAGCAAGAATTTCCTTCAGATATGAGGGAGAAATTAAATCTTTTCCAGACAAACAAAAGTTAAGGGAATTTGTAACTAAAAGCCCTCCACTACAAGAAATCCTCAAGACGGCTCTCATAGCTGAAAAAGAAAAAAGGGAGAAAGGGGTCACAATCCACAGACTAGGGAGACCAGTGGATAGAACCAGAACAGGATAGCAAATATTCCACTATAGCATTAGGGTAAAGGTACAGAAACTACCAAAGCAAGGACGATCTTATCACTATAACTACAAATTCATAACAGAAGTTGAAATAAGAAATGAAAATAATTATTTAAGAGGGGAAGAACAAAGGGTTTAAATCAGCATTGGCCAAGTAAGTAAGAGACCACCAGAGAATTGACTATATTATACATGAGATTCTAAATACAAACTTCAGGGTAGACACTAAAATAAAATACAGAACAGAGTCACAAATCATAAATAAGGAAAAATCTACGAAACCCAGCATAAGAAATTGCAGTATTAAATGGGTAGGCTAAAGCACACAGGAAAAGAAATGCAGGAAAACAAGATAATGAGCAACAGATTAACAGCATTAAGTCCACATGCATCAATAATCACTCTCAATGTAAACTGATTGAACTCTCCAATAAAAAGACACAGAGTGGCAAAATGGATTAAAGAACAAGATCCAACAATTTGTTGCCTCCAAGAAACACACCTCAGCTCCAAGGACAAACAGAGGCTCAGGGTGAAGCGGTGAAGGACAATACTTCAAGTTAATAGCAAGAAATAAAGGCGGGTGTTGCAATTCTTATATCATAAAAAGTGGATTTCAAAATAAGACAGGTAAAGAGAGACACAGAGGGACAATATATAATGATCAAAGGGACACTTCATCAAGAAAAAATAACGCTTATAAATATCTATGCGCCCAAAACAGGAGCACCAAGATTCATAAATCAACTATTAACAGACCTAAAGGAAGATGTTAAAAACAACACAATAATAGTAGAGGACCTCAATACCCCACTCACATCAATGGACAGATCATCCAGACAGAAAATCAACAAGGAAATAGTGGAGCTAAATTAAAAGCTAAAACAATTGGACTTAATAAATATATATGGATCACTTCACCCTAAAAGAGCTGAATACACATTCTTCTCAAGTGCACATGGAGCATTCTCTAGGATAGACCATATGTTGGGAAACAAGGCAAGCCTCTACAAATTTAAAAAAATTGAAATAATAACAAGCATCTTCTCTGATCATAATGCTATAAGGCTAGAAATTAATTACAAGAAAAAAGCTGAGAAAGGCACAAACATGTGGAGACTAAACAACACACTACTGAACAAGCAATGGATCATTGAAGAAATTAAAGAAGAAATCAAAAAATACCTGGAAACAAATGAAAATGATAGCATGCCATACCAACTCATATGGGATACAGCAAAAGCTGTATTAAGAGGAAAATTCATCGCAATACAGGCACGTCTTAACAAACAAGAAAAATCCCAAATAAGCAATCTTAAACTACACCTAACTGAACTAGAGAAAAAAGAACAAATAAAGCCCAAAGTCAGCAGAAGGAGAGAAATAATAAAAATCAGAGCATAAATAAATACTATTGAAACGATAAAGGCAGTAGAAAGGATCAATGAAACAAAGAGCTGGTTTTTTGAGAAGATAAATAAAATTGACAAACCCCTGGCCAGACTTACAAAGAAAAAAAGGGAGAAAGCTCAAATAAACAAAATCAGAAATGAAAGAGGAGAAATAATAACAGACTCTGCAGAAATACAACAGATTATAAGAGAATACTACAAAAAACTATATGCCAACAGAATGGATAACCTAGAGGAAGTGGATAAATTCTTGGACTCCTACAATCTCCCAAAGCTCACTCAAGAAGAGGCAGACAATTTGAACAGGCCAATCACAAGGAAAGAGATTGAAACAGCAATCAAAAACATCCCAAAGAATAAAACCCCAGGACCAGATGGCTTTCCTGGGGAATTCTACCAAACTTTCAGAGAGGATTTAATACCTATCCTTTTCAAGCTATTCCAAAAAATTAGGGAAGATGGAACACTTCCTAACACATTCTATGAGGCCAACATCACGCTGATACCAAAACCTGACAAGGACACCACGAAAAAAGAGAACTACAGGCCAATATCCCTGATGAACATAGATGCAAAAATTCTAAACAAAATTTTGGCAACCAGAATTCAGCAATTCATCAAAAGAATCATACATCAGGATCAGGTGGGATTCATACCAGGGACACAGGGATGGTTCAACATCCGCAAATCAATCAACGTGATACACCACATCAACAAACTGAGGAATAAAAACCATATGATCATCTCAATAGATGCAGAGAAGGCATTTGACAAGATCCAACAGCCATTTATGATAAAAACTCTGAACAAAATGGGCATAGAAGGGGGCTGGCCCCGTGACCGAGTGGTTAAGTTCGCGCGCTCCGCTGCAGGCGGCCCAGTGTTTCGTTGGTTCGAATCCTGGGCGCGGACATGGCACTGCTCATCAGACCACGCTGACGCAGCGTCCCACATGCCACAACTAGAAGGACCCACAACGAAGAATACACAACTATGTACCAGGGGGCTTTGGGGAGAAAAAGGAAAAAATAAAATCTTTAAAAAAAAAAAATGGGCATAGAAGGAAACTACCTCAACATAATAAAGGCCATATATGACAAACCCATAGCCAACATCATACTCAATGGGCAAAAAGTGAACCCCATCCCCCTGAAAACAGGAACAAGACAAGGATGCCCTCTATCACCACTCTTATTTAACATAGTACTAGAGGTCCTGGCCAGAGCAATCAGGCAAGAAAAAGGAATAAAAGGAATCCAAATAGGGAAGGAAGAAGTGAAACTCTCGCTGTTTGCAGATGACATGATCTTATATATAGAAAACCCCACAGAATCCATTGGAAAACTCTTAGAAGTAATCAACAACTACAGCAAAGTTTCAGGGTATAAAATCAATTTGCATAAATCAGTAGCATTTCTATACTCCAGTAATGAACCAACATAAAAAGAACTCAAGAACACAGTACCATTCACAATCGCAACAAAAAGAATAAAATACCTTGGGGTAAATTTAACTAAGGAAGTGAAGGACCTATATAATGAAAATTACAAGGCCTTTCTGAGAGAATTGGATGACGACATAAGGAGATGGAAAGACATTCCATGTACATGGATTGGAAGAATAAACATAGTTAAAATGTCTATTCTACCTAAAGCAATCTACAGATTCAACGCCATCCCAATCAGAATCCCAATGACATTCTTTACAGAATTAGAACAAAGAATCATAAAATTCATATGGGGCAACAAAAGACCCCGAAATTCTAAAGCAATCCTGAGAAAAAAGAACAAAACGGGAGGCATCACAATCCCTGATTTTAAAACATACTACAAAGCTACAGTAATCAAAACAGCAAGGTACTGGTACAAAAACAGGTGCACAGATCAATGGAACAGAATTGAAAGCCCAGAAATAAAACCACACATCTATGGACAGCTTATCTTCGACAAAGGAGCTGAGGGCATACAATGGAGAAAAGAAAGTCTTTTCAACAATTGGTGCTGGGAAAACTGGAAAGCCACATGTAAAAGAATCAAAATTGACCATTCTTTTTCACCATTCACCAAAATAAACTCAAAATGGATTAAAGACCTAAAGGTGAGACCTGAAACCATAAGGCTTCTGGAAGAAAACGTAGGCAGTACACTCTTTCACATCAGTATTAAAAGGATCTTTTCGAACACCATGACTTCTCAGAGAAGGGAAACAATAGAAAGAATAAACAAATGGGACTTCATCAGATTAAAGAGCTTCTTCAAGGCAAATGAAAACAGGATTGAAACAAAAAAACAACCCACTAACTGGGAAAAAATATTTGCAAGTCATATATCTGACAAAGGCTTAATATCCTTAATATATAAAGAACTCTCACAATTCAACCACAAAACATCAAAGAACCCAATCAAAAAATGGGCTGGAGACATGAACAGACATTTCTCCAAAGAAGATATACTGATGGCCAATAGGCACATGAAAAGATGCTCATCATCACTGATCATCAGGGAAATGCAAATCAAAACTGCACTAAGATATCACCTTACACCCATAAGAATGACAAAAATATCTAAAACTAATAGCAACAAATGTTGGCGAGGTTGCGGAGAAAAAGGAACCCTCATACACTGCTGGTGGGAATGCAAACTGGTGCAGCCACTATGGAAAACAGTATGGAGATTCCTCAAAAAACTATAAATAGAACTACCATACGATCCAGCCATCCCACTACTGGGTATTTATCCAAAGAGCTTGAAGTCAGCAATTCCAAAAGTCCTGTGCACCCCAATGTTGCAGCACTGTTTACAATAGCCAAGACGTGGAAGCAACCTAAGCGCCCATCAACAGACGAATGGATAAAGAAGATGTGGTACATATATACAATGGAATACTACTCAGCTGCAAAACAGAACAAAATCATTCCATTTGCAATAACATGGATGGACCTTGAGAGAATTATGTTAAGTGAAATAAGCCAGCAAGAGAAAGATAATCTGTGTATGACTCCACTCATATGAGGAATTTAAAACTATGGACCAAGAACAGTTTAGTGGATACCAGGGGAAAGGTGGGGTGGGGGGTGGGCACAAAGGGTGAAGTGGTGCACCTACAACATGACTGACAAACATTAATGTACAATTGAAATTTCACAAGATTGTAACCTATCAATAACTCAATAAAAAAAAATTATTGACTAAGAAAAAAAAAATGGGCATAGAAGGAAACTACCTCAACATAATAAAGGCCATATATGACAAACCCACAGCCAACATCATACTCAATGGGCAAAAACTGGACGCCATCCCCCTGAAAACAAGAACGAGACAAGGATGCCCTCTATCACCACTCTTATTCAACATAGTACTGGAGGTGTTGGCCAGAGCAATCAGGCAAGAAAAGGAATAAAAGGAATCCAAATAGGGAGGGAAGAAGTGAAACTCTCGCTGTTTGCAGACGACATGATCTTATACATAGAAAACCCCACAGAATCCATTGGAAAACTCTTAGAAGTAATCAACAACTACAGCAAAATTGCAGGGTACAAAATCAATTTGCATAAATCAGTAGCATTTCTATACTCCAATAACGAACTAACAGAAAAAGAACTCAAGAACACAGTACCATTCACAATCGCAACAAAAAGAATAAAATACCTTGGGGTAAATTTAACTAAGGAAGTGAAGGACTTATATAATGAAAATTACAAGGCCTTTCTGATAGAATTGGATGACGACATAAGGAGATGGAAAGACATTCGTGTACATGGATTGGAAGAATAAAAATAGTTAAAATGTCCATTCTACCTAAAGCAATCTACAGATTCAATGCCATCCCAATCAGAATCCCAATGACATTCTTTACAGAATTAGAACAAAGAATCCTAAAATTCATATGGAGAAACCAAAGACGCCAAATTTCTAAAGCAATCCTGAGAAAAAAGAACAAAACGGGAGGCATCACAATCCCTGACTTCAAAACATACTACAAAGCTACAGTAATCAAAACAGCATGGTACTGGTACAAAAATAGGTGCACAGATCAATGGAACAAAATTGAAAGCCCAGAAATAAAACCACACATCTATGGACGGCTTATCTTCGACAAAGGAGCTGAGGGCATACAATGGAGAATGGTGCTGGGAAAACTGGAAAGCCACATGTAAAAGAATCAAAATTGACCATTCTTTTTCACCATTCACCAAAATAAACTCACAATGGATCAAAGACCTAAAGATGATACCTGAAACCATAAGGCTTCTAGAAGAAAACGTAGGCAGTACATTCTTTGACATCGGTATTAAAAGGATCTTTTCGGACACCATGACTTCTCAGAGAAGGGAAACAATAGAAAGAATAAACCAATGGGACTTCATCAGATTAAAGAGCTTCTTCAAGGCAAATGAAAACAGGATTGAAACAAAAAAAACAACCCACTAACTGGGAAAAAATATTTGCAAGTCATATATCTGACAAAGGCTTAATATCCATAATATATAAATAACTCTCACAATTCAACAACAAAAAATCAAACAACCCAATCAAAAAATGGGCTGGAGACATGAACAGACATTTCTCCAAAGAAGATATACGGATGGCCAATAGGCACATGAAAAGATGCTCATCATCACTGATCATCAGGGAAATGCAAATCAAAACTACACTAAGATATCACCTTACACCCATAAGAATGACAAAAATATCTAAAACTAATAGTAACAAATTTTGGAGAGGTTGTGGAGAAAAAGGAACCCTCATACACTACTGGTGGGAATACAAACTTGTTCCGCCACTATGGAAAACAGTATGGAGATTCCTCAAAAAATTAAAAATAGAACTACCATACGATCCAGACATCCCACTACTGGGTATTTATCCAAAGAGCTTGAAGTCAGCAATCCCAAAAGTCCTATGTACCCCAATGTTTATTGCAGCACTGTTTACAATAGCCAAGACGTGGAAGCAACCTAAGTGCCCATCAACAGACGAATGGATAAAGAAGATGTGGTACATATATACAATGGAATACTACTCAGCTGCAAAACAGAACAAAATCATTCCATATGCAATAACATGGATGGACCTTGAGAGAATTATGTGAAGTGAAATAAGCCAGCAAGAGAAGGATAATCTGTGTATGACTCCACTCATATGAGGAATTTAAAAATGTGGACTAAGAACAGTTTAGTGGATACCAAGGGAAAGGTGGAGTGGGGGGCGGGCACAAAGGGTGAAGTGGTGCACCTGCAACACGAACGACAAACATTAATGTACAACTGAAATTTCACAAGATTGTAACCTATCATTAACTCAATAAAAAAAAAAATCCAGAGCCGGTCCAGTGGTGTAGTGGTTAGGTTCTCGTGCTCCACTTAGGTGGCCTGGTGTTTGTGGGTTCGGATCCCAGGTTCAGACCTACACAACACTCATCAAGCCATGCTGAGAAGGCATCCCACAGACAAAATAGAGGAAACAAAAAACCTTTCCTCTAGTGTTTTCTCTTTATCTCTTTCTCTGTTTGATCAAATTTCTGGAAGATTTTACTTGGAATATTTTGATATTCCAAGTAGTCTATTGATTTTTTCAAATTTTTGTTATAAAGATTTTAATTTCCATTAACACGTTTTCGTTTTCAAAATGTTCCTTTATGATATCCTCCTATTTTTTGTTTACAGTTTTCAACTAGATTAGTACTTGATCTCTATGAAGCATTTGACTTTGCTGATCACATTCTACTTGAGGAAAAAGTCTCTTTACTCTGATTTCAAACTTTCCTTCTTTTATACCTCTGTCACTGTTCTTCCTTGCTCTCCTCTGACATATTTTCATTATCTGACCTCTAAATAATGGAGCTTCTCAGGAATGAATCCTAGGCATTTTTTTTTCCTCATCTGTAATCCCTTTCCTGAAATGAGAAGTTTCTGAAAATGAGGTCCTCTGACTATCTGCAGTAGAAATAAAAGTGATAAAATGCATATCACGTAGACCTAATAAATCAGTCTCTCCAAGTGTCATATGGGAATATGCATTTGTAATGATCTGCCCCCACAGTTCTTTCATATAATAAAATTTAAGACAAACTTCCAGAGAAAATCTCATCTGTTACTGTAATAGTTATAATTTTTTGCATACCAGACTAGCCCAAAATTTAGGGCTTAAAAGAACATTAAATATTTAGTGTCTCTCAGAACTTAAGAGCAGTTTGGTTAGGTGGGTCTATCTTGGTTTTTCTCATGAAATTGTGTTGGGAAACAACCTTCTATATGTCTTTCATATTTCCACAAATCTTGCAAATAAAGCATTAACTGTTTCTTATATTTCCAACCATCCTTCCAACAATGTTAGTATAGTGAACAGGCTTGGAAAGTCAAGATAGTGACTATCTCCAGAACTAAGGGCAAATGTGCTTACAGTCCAGCATAATAAAGACAATATATCTCTCCAGAGCAAAGGGAATATTTGTTTACAGGTCATTATAAAATATTTGGGTTTCCTCAAGCTTGGGTTTCTTTAGCTGTGATGCATATAACATCAGTCTTCTGGGATTTAGGGAGTAAGATACAACTATGAGTCTCATGCTGCCTGGTATGATATGAGTAATAAAGTTCTTTGTCTCTCATCCTAGAGTCATGTATGGTCTAACAGCATCTGTGAAACTGTGGCAGACTGACTTGATACGTGATGAGTATGGTAAAATCTCAGACACCTCATAGTTCTTGAAAGGATACAGTCAGATACAAGGAGGGCTATACTAATCTGCAGGCTTGACTGGGGCTGGAACATTAACTTCCAGGAGGGCTCGCCTGCATGTCTGGCATGTTAGCAATGTCTGTTGATGTCTAAGTTCTTCTCCGTGATGGCCTTTCCAAAGGCTAATGGAGTGTCCTCATGATATGGTGGCTAATTTCTCCCATGGAGCAAGATGGAAGCAACAATTCCCTTTATGACCTACCCTAGGAAGTCACACATGACCATCTCCTTTGTATTCTATCAGGCACCCAAATCAGACCTGATTTGGTGTGGAAGGAGGCTACACAAGGGAATGAAATTTAGGAGATGGGAATCATTGGAGGCCATATTGGAGGCTGGATACCACAATGACAATGTCTTTAATTACCATTTATACAAGGTTGCCTTACAAAGTTACAGCTCCATCCCAGAGTTTTCTGAAGTCCAGCTCCACATAATCAATGATTTGCTTAACCTCTCCATTTGGATATTTCCTTTTTTTATATTTATTCATTTTATTTTATTTTATTTTATTTTTTACTGTGGCAACATTGGTTTATAACAATATATAAATTTCAGGTGTACATGACTATATTTTTATTTCTGTGCAGATTACATCATGTTGACCATCCAGGGACTAATTACAATACATCACCATACACATGTGGCTAATAACCCCTTTCATCCTCCTCCCTCCCACCTTCCCTTCTGGTAACCACCAATCCCATCTCTGTCTCTATGTGATTGTTTGTTGTTCTTTTTACCTTCTATTTATGAGTGAGATCATCAGTATTTGACTTTCTCCCTCTGACTTATTTTGCCTTGCATAATACCTTCAAGGTCCATACATTGCCAGATTTCATAATTTTTTATGGCTGAGTAGTATCCATTGTGTATATATACCACATCTTCTTTATCCATTTGTCCCATGACGGGTATCTAGGTTGTTTCCAAGTCTTGGCTATTGTGAATAATGCTGCAGTGAACATAGGGGTGCATGTGTCTTTATGTGTTTGTGTTTTCATGTTCTTTGGATGAATACACAGCAGTGGAATAAACAGTTGGATCATATGGTAGATCTATTCTGAACTTTTTGAGGAATCACCACACTGTTTTCCATAGTGGTTACAGGACTTTGCACTCCCACCAGCAGTATATGAAGGTTCCCTTCGCTCCACATCCTCTCCAACACTTGTTATTTCCTGTCTTGTTAATTATAGCCATTCTGACGGGAGTGAGGTGATATCTCATTGCAGTTTTGATTTTCATGTGCCTGATAGTTAGTGATGTGAACATCTTTTCATGCGTCTGTTGGCTGTCTGTATGTCATCTTTGGAGAAATGTCTGTTCAGATCTTTTGTCCATTTTTTTAATTGGATTGTTAGTTTTTATGTTGTTGAGATGTATGAGTTCTTTGTATATTTTGGATATTAACTCCTTACCAGATACATGGTTTGCAAATATCTTCTCCCAATTGTTAGGTTGTCTTTTCATTTTGCTGATGGTTTCCGTTATTGTGCAGAAGCTTTTGAGTTTTATCTAGTCCTATTTGTTTTTTCTGTTTCTCTTGCCTGGTCAGACATGGTACTTGAAAATACGCTTCTAAGACTGATATAGAAGAGTGTACTGCCTGTTTTCTTCTAGAAGTTTCATGGTTTCAGGTCTTACTTCAAGTCTTTTATCCATTTTGAGTTAATTTTTGTAAATTATGAAAGATTGTGGTCTATTTCATTCTTTTGCATGTGGCTATCCAGTTTTTCCAACACCATTTATTGTGAAGAGACTTCCCGCCCTCCATTGTATGTTCTTGACTCCTTTGCTGAAAATTAGCTGTCCATGGGTGTGTGGGTGTATTTATGGACATTGATTCTGTTCCCTTCATCTGTGTCCGTTTTTGTGCCAGTACCATGCTGTTTAGGTTACTATAGCTTTGTGGTATATTTTGAAGTCAAGGAGTGTGATAACTCTAGCTTTGTTCTTTTTTCTCAGGGCTGATTTCACTATTCAGGATTTTTTGTTGTTACATATAAATTTTAGTATTCTTTCTTCTATTTCTACAAAAAATGTTGTTGGAAATTTGATAGGGGTTGCATTGAATCTGGAGATTGCATTAGGAAGTATGGACATTTTAACTGTGTTAATTCTTCCTATCCAAGAGCATGGAATATCTTTCCATTTCTTTGTGTCTTCTTCAAATTCTTTCAACAATGTTTTATAGTTTTCAGTGTACAGATCATTCACCTCTTTGGTAAAGTTTGTGCCTAACTATGTTATTCTTTTTGTTGTGATTGTAAATGGGATTGTATTCTTGATTTCTTTTTCTGCTACTTCCTTGTTAGTGTATAGAAAGACAACTTATTTTTCTATATTGATTTTGTATCCTGATACTTTACTACTCAATAATTTTTTATAAAACTTTTTTGGTGGATTGTTTAGGGTTTTCTACATATAAAATCATGCCATCTGCGAAGAGCAACAGTTTCACATCTTCCTTTCCAATTTGGATACCTTTTATTTCATTTTCTTGCCTGATTGCTCTTTCTAGGACTTCCAATATTATGTTATATAAGAGTGGTGAAAGTGGGCATCCTTGTCTGGTTCCTGTTCTTAGAGAGATAGATTTCAGCTTTTCTGCACTGACAATGATATTATCTGTGGGCGTGTTATATATGGCCCTTATTATGTTGAGATACTTTCCTTCTATACCCATTTTATTCAGAGTTTTTATCTTAAATGATTGCTGTATCTTGTCAAGTGCTTTCTCTGCATCTGTTGAGATGATCATGTGATTTTTATTCTTTGTTTGTTCATGTGGTGTATCATATTGATTGATTTGCTGATGTTGAACCATCCCTGTATCCCTGGAATAAATTCCACTTGATCATGGTGTATGATCTTTTTAATATATTGTTGTATTTCATTTGCTAGTATTTTATTGAGGATTTTTGCATCAATGTTCATCAGTGATATTGGCCTGTGATTGTTTTTTTGTGTTGTCCTTGTCTAGTTGGGTATCAGGGTAATGTTGAATTCATAGAATGAGTTTGGAAGCTTCCCCTCTTCTTCAATTTTTTGGAAGAGTTTGAGAAGGATACGTATTAAGTCCTCTTTGAACGTTTGGTACAATTCACCAGGTAAGCCTTCTGGTGCTGGACTTTTATTTTTTGGGAGGTTTTCGATTACTGTTTCAACCTACTTACTGGTGATTGGTCTGTTCAAATTCTCTATTTATTCTTGATTCAGTTTTGGAAGGTTGTATGATTCTAAGAATTTATCCATTTCTTTTAGATTATCCAACTTGTTAGCATACAGCTTTTCATAGTATTCTCTTATAAAATTTTGTATCTCTGAGTTGTCCATCGTAATTTCTCATCTTTCATTTCTGATTTTATTTATTTGAGCCTCTCTCTTTTTTTCTTCATGAGGCTAGCTAAAGGTTTGTCAATTTTGCTTTTCTTTTTAAAGAACCAGCTCTTAGTTTCATTGATTTTTTTCTATTGTGTTTTTAGACTCTATTTCATTTATTTCTGCTTTGATTTTTGTTATTTCCTTACTTCTACTGATTTGGGGCTGTGGTTATTCTTCTTTTTCCAGTTCTATTAGATGCACTGTTAGAAGGTTTACTCAAGATGTTTTCTTGTTCGTTGATGTAGGCCTGGATTGCTTAAAACTTTCATCTTAGAACTGCTTTTGCTGTATCCCATAAATTTTGGCATGTCATATTTTCATTTTCATTTGTCTTCAGGTATTTTTTTATTTCTCCTTTGATTTCTTCATTGACCCAATCATTGTTCAACAGCATTTTGTTTAATGTCCACATATTTGTGTCTTTTCTGATTTTCTTCCTGTAGTTTATTTCTGGCTTCATAATATTGAGTTCAGAAAAGATGCTGAGCATTAATTCAGTCTTCTTAACTTTACTGAGACTTCTTTCATGGCCTAATATGTGATCAATCCTGGAGAATGTTCCATGTGAATTCGAAAAGAATGTGTATTCTGAGGTTTTGGTATGCAATGTTCTGTATATATCTACTAAGTCCATCTCATCTAATGTGTCATTTCAGGCCAATATTTCCTTGTTCATCTTCTGTTTGGATGATCTGTCCATTGCTGTAAGTGAAGTGTTAAAGTCCCCTCCTATTATTGTGTTACTGTCTATTTCTCCTTTTATGTCTGTTAATAATTGCTTTATATAGTTAGGTGCTCCAATGTTGGGTGCATAGATATTTACAAGTGTATATCCTCCTGTTGGATTGTTCCTTTTATCATTATGTAGTGCCCTTCTTTGTCTTTGGTTATAGTTTTGGCTTTAAAGTCTATTTTGTCTGATATAAATATTGCTACCTCTACCTTCTTTTCTTTGCCATTTCCATGGAGTATCTTTTTCTATCTTTTCACTTTCAGTTTGTGAGTGTCTATAGGTCTGAAGTGTGTCTCTTGTATTCAGCATATATATGGTTTTTGGTTTTTTTATCCAATCAGATATTCTATGCCTTTTGGTTGGAGCATTTAGTCCATTGACATTTAAAGTAGCTTTTGATAAGTATGTACTTATTGTCATTTTGTCACTTATTGTCTGGGTCTTTTAGTAGTTTTTCTTTGTTCCTTTCTTCTTCCCTTGTTCTCTTCCCTTGTTGTTGGCTGGCTTTCTTTAGTATTATATTTGGGTTCCATTCTCTTAATTTTTTGTGTATTTATTATAGCTTTCTGTTTTCTGATTACCATGAGGTTCATGTATAATAACCTATGTATATATCAATCTGTATTAAGTTGATGGTCTCTTTAATTTGACCTCTTGCTAAAAGCTGTACTCTTTTACTCCCGTCCTCCCAAATTTTATGATTTTGATATCATATCAAACCTCGTTTTTTGTGTTTGTTTATCCATTAACTTCTTATCATGGAAATAGGTAATTTTAGTACTTTTGTCCTGTGACCTTCATATTTTCTTCATAGGTGGTTGATCAGCTACCTTTACTGTATGTTTGCCTTTACCAGTGATTTTATTGCTTTCTTTTTTGATAATTTTCTTATTCTTGTTTGTAGTCTTCTCTTTCTAACTTAAATATGTCCCTTTAGTATTTCTTGTAAGGCTGGTTTCTTGGTGATAAACTCCTTTAGTTTTTGCTTCTCTTGGAAACTATTTATCTCTTCTTCAATTCTGAATGATAACCTTGATAGGTACAGTGTTCTGGGCTGTAGTTTTTTTTTTTTTTCCGTTTCAGTACTTTATACTGTGCCACTCTCTTCTAGCCTGTAAGGTTTCTGCTGAAAAGTCAGCTGATAGCCTTATGGGATTTCCTTTGTATGTAACTTGTTGCCTTTCTCTTGTGGTTTTCAGGATTCTCTCTTTATCTTTAATTTTTGACATTTTAATTATAATGTGTCTTGGTGTGGGCCTCTTTGGGTCTATCTTCTTTGGTGCTCTTGGTGCTTCCTGTACCTAGATGTCTATTTTCATCTTTAGGTTAGGAAATTTTTCAGCTAGTATTTCTCCAAATAGATTCTCTGCCCCTTTGCTTCTCTCTTTCTCCTTCTGGGACACCTATAATATGGATATATTGAGCTTGATGTTGTCCCAGAGGTCCCTTAGAGTATCCCCATTCTTTTTAATTCCTTTTTCTCTCATCTGTTCAGCTTGAGTGATTTCCTCTAGTCTTTTGTCCAGGTCACTGTTTCATTCTTCTGTATCATCTTCTCTGCTATTGAGTCCCTCTAGTGAATTTTTTATTTCCATTATTGCTTTCTGCATTTCTGATTGGTTCTTTTTTCATATTTCCCAGTTCTTTGTTGAAGTTCTCACTGAATTCACCCATTCTTTTTGTTTGAAGTCTTTGTCAGGTAGATTTCTTATTTGTTTCATTTAGTCCTTTTTCTGGGGTTCTGTTCTGTTTTGTTCCCTTACTTGAAATGTATTCCTTTGTCTCCTCATTTTGCCTCTTTCTATGTGCTTGTATCTATGTATTAGGTAGATTATCTATGTCTCCTGATCTTGGAGATGTGGTCTTATGTAACAGATGCCTTATGAATCCTAGCAGTGTGCTTCCCTATCCTTGCCAGTTCCAAATGTTCCAGGAGTGTCCCTGTGTGGGCTATACGTGTCCTTCTGTTGTGGCTCTGTTGCTCTTACTGCAGGAGCCCAAGGAGGCTAGGCTGTCCCCCTGGTCAGCTAGTTGGAATGCTCAGCTATGTGTGGCTTTTGTGGGTCCTTCAGTCACTTTATCAGG
The DNA here is from genome assembly GCF_021613505.1 of Equus quagga. Lineage (NCBI taxonomy): Eukaryota > Metazoa > Chordata > Mammalia > Perissodactyla > Equidae > Equus > Equus quagga. The sequence goes on from NC_060276.1 coordinate 54,721,566, forward strand.
TGTGGAGAACACCAGCACAGCTGGCTACAAGGTCTAATAGCACATTCCTGTTGTAGTTTTTCTCTTTAGTGTGTAGGCCCCAGAGTGGATAGTTGCCAGGCTCAGGGTCTTACAATTGCTGGAGGCCTCCAGCCTGCAAGGCTGTTGTCAGCTCTCTTAGGATTGCAATTGATTGGGGCTGACCCCAGGCTTGGAAGTACCCAATTGTTTCATGCTTTGGAAAGTGGAGCCAATTCCCTATGTGGCTATTTGAGAAGTAGAAGACTGCTGCAGCTGACAAGCCCCACAATCCACAAGGCCACACATCCCATCAACACAGTCCTGCCCCATGCGTCTGCCCTGACCCACTGAAGTGGACCCAGTCACCCCACTGCAGAAGCCCTACACACTCCACCAATGCCCCCACACACTCCCCCCACTCCTCATGTATGCCCTGCCCTGCATAGTTGTACCCACTCACTCAGCTGCAGAGATTCCAGGCACTCTGCCTATGTGGGCCCACAAGGTACCTGAGGGCTTGTTGTTGGGTAAGACCAGTCCCTAGGGCCAGATGCCCCTCCCCCCCGGCTGAGCTGGGTTAAATTGGTGCTCTAGTGGGTGGGCCAGACCCCTGGTCTAACAGGCCAGGGGAAGTACTCCAATGGCATCTGCCAGTGTCTGTGTCAGTATGCCTATACTAGGTCACAATAATGGCTGAAATCAATGTCTCAGTCCCTGGAGAAGTCTCACATCTTACCAAGATGCACCCAGAGCCTATTGAGTGAGTCTCTTTTTCCCAAAGGACTGCACATTTCTCTCTGTTGATTTTAGCTTACTTTCCAAAATGGGTGAATTTGTACATGAGCCCTTGAAGACCAGGCTTTTTTCCCCTTATGTTTTACAGCTTTTCTGAGAATGCTCATTCTTGTGGTTAATAGCCAACAAAGCCAGATGTTATGACACTTGTCTGAGCTGTACTGAGTCCAAAAGCTGCTTATAGCAGTAATGCTCCCCCATTCCTCCAAGGAAGGCTTTGTACCTCAAGATTACTCCTTGCTGGCCATGAAGCTCTACAGCTCATGAAGGTGGCTTTTTCTTTCCAGAAAGGAATTTCTGCCTCTTCCATCCCAGTCAGGACTGTTGCTTGTTGCGGGGGTTCTTTTTATCCAGTTTTCAGTTCTCTCTCAGGGGTAATTGTTCCAGGAGTAGTTGCAAATTTGTTATGTCCAGAGGAGGCGGTGAGTTCAGAGTCTGCTTACACCACCATCTTGACACCATCTTCTCTGGATGTTTCAAAAGTTACTCAAATCCAACATGAATAAGCTGAACTCTTGATTCCCTTATCTCTCACAAACCTGCTTGATTCTTTTCCTGGATTAAATATTAGTGAATATTAACACCACCAATTTAGTTGCAGAAACCTCAAAGCCAGGAATCATCACTGACATATTCCTCTACCTCATATACAATCTTCCACCAATCCTTCACTTCCTAAATATTTCCCGAATGTTCATCTGCTTCTTTCTATCTCCACCACTACTACAGTAGCCCAAGCTACTAGCATCTCTCATATGGACTGCTACAATAGCTTCCTAACTGGTTCCTCACCCCAGCATCAAATTCTTGCTCCACACCATAAGAGGATTATCTCTTTTACAATGTAAATCAGATCATCTCACTCTCCTGCTCAAACGCCTTCAAAATCTTGAAAGTCATTGGAGGCCATCCTGAAGGCCTTGAGAATAAAATATGAGCTGATTATTATGGAAGGTCTTGACATCGGCTAGCTCCTGCCTCTCTAGCTCCTTTCTGCTTTTCACTAACTACGCTAATACCACATGAGTCTTCTATTCAGCCTCTCAAAGGTACAGTACTTCTTTATAGTTTATGAGTATCTAACATACCATAGGATGCTTGCTTTTTTCCTGTCTCTTACTTATTTCTACTAATCTTTCATATATTAACTCAAATACTACTTCCACAGGATAGTAGGACTGATCCTAGACTATACAGAGTTTTTGTCTAAATTGAAGGCACCCTGTGTGCAATAACACAGCCCCACTAACACAACATTTGGAAAGGAAGGCACCTTTGGGAAAAGAAAACAGCTCCCTTTCCTCTGGGCACATGCGGCCAACATGTTGTTTAGTGCAATAAATGCATAACCCTATGAGTAACACCACAGAGAAGCCTTCCCTAACCTGCACCTTCCAGATTACATCAGGACCTTTTATTTGTAGCTCTCATCACTCACTAGACTTGTCTTTCATAGCACTCAACACAATTTATATTGATATATGGAACTGTGTGATCATATCCTTAATGTCTAGCTCTTCCACCAGAGTGTAAGCACTAAAAGGAAATAAACTTTGTCTCTTTGGGTCAGTAATGCATCCATAGTGCCTAACACAATGCTGACACATGGAAGGTGCTTAATAAATACACATTTACTAAATGTGAATGTACACACATACACACATATGAATGTATGTATGCCTTAATGGACATTGATAATTTCATAAATATTGCTGTTTCAAAGTTCCCTGGTTTAAAAAAAATTGCCACCAGATAAACTAGTTCCAGAAAATAGTAGGTCTGACAGAATAGACTGGAGACCTGACTAATTGGAATAGAATAGATTCCTTGAATGAATTCAAATCAATGATAGCTTATTGCTAGTTTCTGAATGAAAGTATAACAGTTTCTGACACCTAAACTGTATTTAAAGATAAGACTAATAGAATACATAAACTGATAACTGAACTTGGATAAGGAGAAACATGCAGAGACCATTTTAATGTAGATTGAAATTTTACTAGGATGATAGTAAAAAATCTGTCTAAAATACTCTTCCTTCCATGTTTCAGTTTTATCAAATTATTTAAGAATTACTCTGAAACTTACCAATCCACACTTATCAGGGATTGTACAGGAATCTAAGGGCCATTTGTACTTTTAAAATTTTCTCTAGTGTTAGCTATTCTCTAACATTCTTGTCATTGCCTTCTCAGCCCCTTTCACTTTTCATATATTTCTTGACTCCTCATCCTCTATGATGACCTTATTTCTTTAACTATGCAGAAACAGCTCTCAGTGTTAAATTTAATAGCAATTAGCTATATAGCATTGAGTAAGTCATTTCATATTTCTTCTCAGCTTATCTGGTAAATTACAAAATTGAATTCAAAGATGTCTAAGACTCATTCAAGTTCTATAATTCTATAACTGATCATGATTTCATTACAAGGACACAACATAAAACATAAAATATTTATTACCACTAAAAGTATTATGAACATTTTTAAAAAGGGTGCTATGCTGAGATCATGAAGCTGGAAATGATAGACATAAGAATCTCCAGGAGCTAGAGAGCACTATGGACCAAAGTAGTGAGAAATGTTTTCCTGGAAGAGGAGTGATATGGTCTGAATGTTTGTGTCCTCCCCAAATCCATATTTTGAATTCTTAATGCCCAATGTGATGGTATTAGGAGGCAGTACCTTTGGGAGGTGATTAGGTGATGAGGTTGGAGCCCTCGTGAATGATATTAGCACCCTTATAAAAGAGGCCCAAGAGAGCATCCTTCCCCATCATGCCATGTGAGGATACAAGGAGAAGTATGTCGCCCAAAAAAGGGTCCTCATCCAACCATTCTGTCACAGTGATCTTGGATTTCTAGCCTTCAGAACTGTGAGAAATAAATTTATTCTGTATATAAGGTACCCAGTCTGTGATATTTTGTTATAGCAGCCCAGATGGTCTAAGGAGAGGAGGGCCTTAAGTTGTGCTGGATGCTGAAGGAGTATTATAACTTAAATAAGTTTACCTTAAAACTTTGGATGGCATTTTGAGGTTGGAAAACAAAGGTGAAAGCAAATCCCACAATGAAGAATTTTTGCATTCAAAGTAGTGAGATTAAGAATGGGAAAATGAGGAATCATCTTGAAGTGGAGTCAGGTTAGAGAAGGCCTTGCTAACTTGCCAAATTTTGGACATTGCCAAGTATAAACTAGGAAACTGTTGAGTTTCTATTTAAGTGCATAATTGGTGGTAATATGATGATGTTTTAGAAAAATAAATCTAGAAATGGTACATAGGACAGACCAAAGTAGAGGGACATTGCAAGCTATGGAAACATAACTCATATGTGTTATAAAAATGTACTGACAAATAGGGCAGTCGTTTTTTTGTAAAAATCAATCTAGTCCAAATATAAAAATTAAATACCATTTAAGACATTTTGGAAATGTTTTATAAGAGAACATAGATGTGAAGTTTCTTGTAATTATGAAATCACAGTAAAGAGAAAAAAAGGAAGCCATTATGAGGTACATGCTGAACATTCCAATTTCAAGAACTCGGCTTTATGGATTGTAAAAATAGCACAATGTGCTTCTAATTTGGTAAGAATTTCTTTATCTTGGTGTATGGCCAGAATCAATAGTACTAATGGTTTTAAGTGGCCTGGAGTTACCCTGAAGACCTGAACATTTCAATTCTAAGTCCAAATAATCAGAATTTGTCTATGTATTTACTCTTTATTTTAACATTTATATGGTCAGTGTCTGCTTATGTGCTTTAATGAAAGTCAAAATGTTGAATAATCAAAATGTGTTCATGTTTATTTATGACCGTGGCTACAAAACCCAAAATCTGGACATATAATCTTACAAAAAACTTTTTTATGAATTACAAAGCACAAAGTGAAGAAATTGATTTTAGTTCTACATATAATAAACTTCTTTGTCGGAAATGATAAAATTTTGTGAAACTATGACTGTCTCAGAAACCTTAAAATATGTGTCCAGTGATCTGGTGATTTTTAAAATAAGGAATCTGCTCTACGAAAACAGATAATCATTGGGAGAAAGAAAAATAATAAGAGAGACAAATAAACCTAAGAAGACCACATTTATTTGAGCTGAACCTTAAAGAATCCATTCATTAGTTCAAAAACCAGTTATTGAAGGGCTTCTGTGGACCAGGCACCATGCTGGAGTTATAACAGTAGGCAGACATACGTGGGTTTTACCCTCATAGAGCTTACAGTTTTGTGGGAAAATATGTTTTAAAGTCAATAAAATAATAAAGGTAAAATTAGGGATTATGATAAATTCTATGTATAAAAGCATGTATTGTTATATATGACAATGAAGATAAGGAGCTGTATTAGTCACTTTTGCTTTGGCAATAAACAACCCAAAAATCTCAATGGCTTATAATAACTTTCATTTTTTTGTCATGTTAAATGGCAGTTACAGATAACCTGTTGGGCTCAACATGGCTCAGTTCCATGTGTCTTCTCATTTGAGGAACTACTTTGAAGGAGTAACCACTACCTGGGCATGCTGGGGGTTTTGTCACAGGAAACAGGCTTAAAGAGGGCAGAGCCAAACCATGAAAACTTATTTAAAGTTTCTGGTTGGTTATAATGTGTTGCATTCCCTTGGCCAAATTAAATCACGTGGTCAAGCCCCAAGACAATAGAGTGGAGAAGTATACGCCACCAAAATGAAATCATGGTAAGGGTAGAGAGGTAAGTAATTAAGACCAAGTAATACAATTTGCCACATTAGCCTACTTGAGATAGAGTGGTCAGGAAAGTCATCTCTTAGGAGATAGCTTTTGATTTGAGACCTGAAAAGTAAGAAGAATTTAGCCATGTTGAGGTAGGAGGAATCATTTCAGACTGAAGGAATTGCAAGTGTATAGTTTATATGGTGAGAAATTGCTTGGAGTATTCCAAGAAATATTAGAAGCCAGTGGGGTTGTAGTATAGAGAGCAAGGTTTAGAGTAGAAAGAGATGAAGATTGAAATGGAGAAAGATTCCATTCACAAAGACATTGTAAGATGTGATAAGAAGATTGATGTCTACAATTGATGTCTAGTAAATGAATAGAATTCAAAAAGAAGTACAAACGTGAAAAGATACAAAAGTCTAATAATTGTGTGGTATATTCTGAGATACGACAAAAAGTGTGGTATCACTACAAGATAGCATTCACGTGCATGGAAGAGACTTAGAGTGAAGGACAGTAGGAATAGAAAATCAGTTTAAAGATAAAATATGATTCTGCAGTAAATGCAAGATTTTGCAAATTGATTGGAGGTTCCTGTTGGGAGTACTAAATAGTGACCACAAAAGTTTCAAGTTTGGAGATTGTATCAGTTAGCTTTTCCTCCAGAACAAAGGAAATATACCAGCATGTATGATAACCATTTATTTACCTCACAATTTTGTGTGTTAAGTTGAACTTGGTTCAGTGGCAGGCTTTTCTGGTCTCATTTAGGCTCTCTCATGTGCCTGCAATCAGTTGCTAATCATCCAAGTGGCTCTGACTTTGAAGACTAGAAATTTTGGCTACAGCAACAGGCACAATTTGGCCCATGTCTCTTAGCATCCAACATGCTAATTGGGATTTGTTCACATGGTGCCTCACGAGAGTTCAAAGAGAAGGAGTGAAAATATGTGCATGACTTCCTGAGACTTGGGCTCAGAACCAACATAACGTTTAATTTTGTGTGGAACCGCCATACTGTTTTTCATAGTGGCTGCACCATTTTACATTCACACTAGCAGTGTATAAGAGCTCGAATTTCTTCACATCCTCACCAACACTTGTTATATAATTTTTATAATAGCCATTCTAACATGTGTGAGGTGGTGGTTTTGATTTGCATTTCCCTGATGATTATTGAAGTTGAGCACCTTTTCATATACCTGTTAGCCATTTAGGTGTCTTCATTGTAGAAGTGTTTATTCAAGTACTTTGCCAATTTCTAACTGGGTTATTTGATTTTTTACTAGTAAAAATTATCATATGTTCCCACAAGCCCACTTCTGGGTACATATCCAAAAGAATTGAAATCAGGATCTTGAAGAGAAGTATGCACTCCTCTGTTCATTGCAGCATTATTCACAGTAGCCAAGATATGGAGACAACCTATATGTCTATCAACAGATGACTGGATAAAGAAAAGGTGGTGTATATATATATATATTGGAATATTATTCAGCCTTAAAACAGAAGGAAATCCTGCCGTATGCATCAACATGAATGAACTTGGAGTACATTAGGCTAAGTGAAATAAGCCAGTCATAGAAGGTCAGATACTACATGATTTAACTTATATGAGTATCAAAATAGTCAAATTCATAGAAAGAGAGAGTAGAATGAATGTTGATAGGGGCTAGGGAGAGGAGAATACAGGGAGTTGCTGTTGAAAGGGTATAACGTTTTAGTTACACAAAATGAATAAGTTCTAGAGATCTGCTGTACAACATTGTATACAGTGTAGGTAACAATACTGTATTGTGTGCTTAAAGATCTGTTAAGAGGGGAGATGTCGTGTTATGTGTTCTTACCACACACACACAAAAGAACCAACACCATGTCCTCTTTGCCACATTCTATTGGACAAAACAAATCATGAAACAAGCACGTTTTCAAGCAATGGAGAAACAGATGTCACCTCTTGATGAGAGGATCTACAAACAAATTGGAAAGAGGCATATATACAGAGAATGATAAAGAATTATGAAAATTTATTTCTACAATCTATAACAGATTCCTTACCAAAATAGGTAAGGCAGATCAGAAACAATGTTTAAGACATAAGACGATGCATTTAGTTTGAGATGTTTGTACAATTCCTGGGTAGCTGGAAATGTTTCTTACAGAGTTGGGCATAATGTTTTAAAGCTCAGAGAGTCACAAGCTAGAGATATAGATTTTAGAGCCATTAGTTTACAAATGAAAGTTCAGATCATAAGAGTGGAAGTTATCCTCCAGAAAAATGATGTGATATGAAAATATAAGAGAACTGAACAAAACTTGGAAAACAGAAAATTTAAAGTATAGCCATAATAATAAAAATGAATGAGTGATTAGTTAAGGAGATAGGAGAAGAAGAGAAGAAAGAAAAGAGACAAAGTCCAAGAAAATGAAGAGTTTTAAAAAGGATGGATCAGAGAGACTGGTGATTTCCTCTTCCAGTCATGGTAGACTAGCTTATTGTAGACTAATCTCCCCACCAATAGCGGCCATAAAATCTGAATAAGATAGTTTTAAAAATTTAGTTTGAAAGCATCATAGGCTCTAAGGCAGCAAAGATTTCATTAGGAGCTAAGATCCTAGAGAGAAGGGAACCACAGAGAGATAGACTTGATGGGCTTGAAAAAAGTGAGTGTCAAGGAGTGGTGAAGCTGAGCAGAGCTTATTATGGCAGGCCTACAGAATTTGGAAGACCAAAAAAAATGGTGTTCAGGGACTAACAAGGAGGAAGGATCCTGTTAAACATCCAACAGTTTTCACTGAATTCCTTGAGACCTCATTCCACAGGAGTAGGATTGAATCATTAATGAGCTAAATCTTGTAAAGACTTCCAGTCAATTCAATGCATGTTTGAATTAAAGTGATATGTCCATACTGTAAACTCCTGCCAGTAGCAAAAGCATATCCTCTTTGGAGAAACATAACATTAATAAGTCAAATTATCCCCTCGATATTTCATACACACTGTCTCACATCAGTCAAAAATTGACAGACATGGGCCAGCCCTGGTGGCCTAGTGGTTAAGCTTGACACACTATGCTTTGGCAGCCTGGGTTTGGATCCTGAGTGCAGACCTACACCACTCATCTGTTAGGGGCCATTCTATGACAGTGGCTTACATAAAAAGAAAAAAAAGAGGAATGTTAGCTTAGGGAAAATCCTCCTCAGCAAAAAAAAAAAAAAAAAAAAAAAGACTGACATTAGAGACTGGACCAAAAGTCTAAAAACCAAGTAAAAAGAGTGGAAACATAACTATAGGAGATTCAGATTTTGGAGTTATTAGACATCAACTCTAAAATTACTGTGATTAATGGGTTTAAGGAATTAGATTATGAAATCCAAAATTTAACAGCAAACTGGAAAGTATAAAAAGTATACAGAAGTCAAAATATAATGATGTATACTTGAAATTTATATAACATTATAAACCAATGTTACCTCAATAAAAAAAGAATCAACTCTGATTCATTGCTTATGGAAAAGCAAAGTGGTATAGCCACTTTAGAAGACAGTTTACAGGTTTCTTACAAAACCAAACCTACTCTTACCATACAATCCAGCAATCACACTCCTTGGTATTTACCCACCAGAGTTGAAAACTTATGTATACATAAAAACCTACACATAGATGTTTATAGCAGCTTTATTCATAATTTCTAAAACTCAGAAGCAAACAAGAAGTCCTTCAGGAAGTGAATGGATAAACTATGGTACATCCAGACATTGTGATATTATTCAGAACTAAAAAAAAAAAAAACGAGTTATCAATCAGGAAAAGACATGGAGGAACATTAAATGCATATTATTAAGTGATGGAAGAAAATCTGAAAAGGCTACAACTATATGATTCCAACCATATAACATTCTGGAAGATGCAAAACTATGGAGACAGTAAAAATATCAGTGATGGCCAGGGGTTAGGGGAGAGTGACAGAGTAGGCCTAGAACAGAGGATTTTTAGGGCAGTGAAACTATTCTCTATGATATTATAAAGGTGGATACATGTCATTATACATTAGTCTGAACCTATAGAATGTACAACACCAAGAGTGAACTCCTGTAAACTATGGACTTTGGGTCATAACGATGTGTTAATGTAGGTTTATCAATTTTAACAAACGTAGCAATCTGGTGGAGGATGTTGATAGTGGGAGAGGTTGCGCATGTGTGAGGGCAGAGGATATATGGGAACTCTCTGCACTTTTCATTCAATTTTGCTGTGGACCCAAAACTACTATAAAACTAAAAAATGCTATAAAAATAAAGTCTATTAGAAACTTTTAAAATAATAAATAAAAAAGAATCAAATGGAAATTTTACAAAAGAAATGCAAAAAGAGTCAAAACTAGCCGAAATAATCTTGAAAAATAAAAACATAGTTGGATAATTTATACTATCAATTATCAAATTCATTTTAAAGCTACAATGATTAAAAGTTTGGTACTGACACAAGGATAGACAAATAGGCATATGGAATAAGATCAAGAGTCAAGAGACAGAGTAAGACCTATATGAGCACTTGATTATGACAAAAGTACCACAAGAGATCAGTGGTAAAAGAATGTTATTTTTAATAAATGATGCTGGCTCAATAGGATACCCATATGTGAAAAAAGGAACCTTCACCCATATCTCACACGATCCACAAACATTAATTCCAGATGATTTAGATATGATTTAGATATAAATGTATAAGGTAAAAAAAAATAAAGTTTCTAGATAACAGAGGAGAATATTTTCATGACCCTAGGGTAGGCAAATATTTTTTAACAGGAACTCACCTTGAAGTATATGTTGGACTTCATCACAATGAAGACTTCTGTTCATCAGAAGACACCTTTAAGAGAATGAAAGGACAAGCCCTATAACTGGGAAAGATATTTGCTATAAATATAATCAGTCAAAGACTCACATCCAGAACATATAAAGAACTTCTACAAGTGAGTTTAGAAAATTAGACAGCCTAATAGAAAACTGAACAAATGACATAGATACTTTTAAAAAAGCATATCTTAATGCCCTATCAAAGCATATGAAAAGGTGCTCAGTCTAATTAGAAATTATGGAAATTTAATTTAAAACCATATGAGATAATACTCAATTACCTCACCCAAGTGTATTTTCTGTTGGTGGGATGCACAATTTGTGTAACTATTCTGGAAAATTGTTTCATACTAGCTATTAAAGCTTAACATACGCATATCACTCCTAGTAATTCTACTCTTTGGTATATACTCAAACGGAAATGCATCCACATGTTCACCAAAAGACAAGTACATAAATATTTTTGGCAGAAGTATTCATATTAGCCTAAAACTGGAAACAATCCAAATGAATAGATAAATAGATCTCAATAGAATAAATACATTGCAGTATATGCGTAAAGTAAATAAATACAGATAAATATACTGCTGTCACTGAAAAAACATAGATCAATCTCAAAATCATAATATAAGCAAAGGAACGCAGACACAAAATAGTTCATATTGTAGACTTCCATCTATATAAAGTTTAACAGCAGATAAAATTAATCTACTGTCATTGAACTCAGAATAGTAATTTTAGGGTAGAGAATGAGAAGGACATAGTGGTGGTTACATGAGTGTGTAATTCTTCAAGACTTTTACTTAGAATTTGTAAAATTTTCTGTATATAATTTATACTTTAGTGAAAAAGTTTATTTAAAAAAAAATAATATGGTTTCTAATGGATTAAGGAGTGAATTGAAGGCAAAAAAAAGGAGGCAAGATAAAGTAACCTTCATTTAAGAGATCTGACTGTAAAAGTAAAGATAGAATGGGAGGTGAGTTCTAGGGAAATGAGGATAGTGTATATTACTGCACAGTATTTGCAAACTAAGCACTAGATTGGGAGAACTTAAAAATGTGTTTCATAGTAAGGAGTCCTGTGGTTGAGAATATAGCTTGAATCAATTTTTCATAGGTTTTATTTTGGGGTAAAATTATCAGAAGATAGTTGTGGAATTCATCAGATCAAGACTGATCTGCCCTTGATTGTCTAATTCTTCAAAATTTCGTTTGCATAATCCCTAAAAAATGTTTGAAAAATGTTTGCCTCGTGGCACATTTAAAGTTGGCACGCAAAAATTGTTTTATCTTAAGATTAAATAGATACAAAAAGTACTTTCCTGATATCTTATATTATATACATGCTTGAAGTATATTTTCTTGTAAAACCTTGAAGCTGCAGTTCAAACTTCGGTATTTTGTACATGTTTGTCATACAAGTTAATTGACGGATCTAGTTCTTAAGAGTCAAAATAATCAGCTAATTCAGATTTACTTTGTCAGAAAAAGTCTGAAATATTTTTTAATTCAAATAAATGTACTCATGCATGTTCATGTGACAGCCTTTTAATTTATGAATTACAGTTCTTGGCTTGAGTTTGTCCCTTGAATCAGTGTGCTGCTCAGCCTCTGCACTATTGTCATTTTCAGCCAAATAATTCTTTTTTGTGGTGGACTGGCCTGTGTATTGTATAATTTTTAGCAACATGCCTGGCCTCTATCCACTAAATGCCAGCAGCAACTTTCCTCCCACTTGCAGCAACCCAAAAGGTCTCCAGACATTTCCGACTGTCTTCTGGGGGGCAAAATCACCCCTAGATGAGAACGACTGCCTTGGATGAATCAAGACATAATTCCCTTCAACATTTCCCCCTCTAAGTTTAGCTTGGATCTTAGGAGATTCTTCCTTTAGAGCTAGCTCTTTTTGTGTTGTCTAGATTTTTTACACCCTGGGGAAACCACCTTATTAAGATTTGAATGGGTAAGAGGTATTCTTTTCTTTTATAGAACTATAGTGAAAGGAGAGCTTAAGAAGAAAGAACCAGTTCTTAGGTACCTTCTCAGGCAGATCCATCTTAGAAAAAGAGTGCATATGGAAGTTGAGGATCTGGAACTTCTTTCACCCCATAATTTATTTCCCAGTATATCACTACCCCATTGCTTCACTTCCTTCCATATGCAGTACAGACTCCATGGTACATCATGACAACTCCTGTTTTGCCAGCACCCTCAATGTCCTCAGCCCTTCATCCTACTAACAACATGCCCCAAACATTGAAGCAATTTAAACAATCATTTCTTCCATTGGTACACTAGGGCTACTAAACACTGCAAAAAAAATAAAAAGTGTGTTTTTATGTAACCAGACACTTGTAGTCTCACCTCATCTGAGATTTCAGCATTACTCAGGAATTCTCAGATGATACTCTTATTTACAACTTCTTGTTGGATGTTTCCATCTGGATGTCATACTGATACCCACAAATTCTACCTCCTCTGTGCCACAACCAGTCAAGAAACCTTTTACATTTTACATCCTAAAGATCTCTCAAAATTTTACCTCTCAAATTCTTCTGTGATGGCCTTAGTTTAGAGCCTTATTATATTTTACTTGAACTTTCAAAAAAGCTTCCTAACTGGTCTCCCTGAAGCAAGTCTTGGTCAATTGAATCTATTCTTCATTATCATCAGATTTGACCTTTCCAAAATGCGAATCCGGCCATTATTCCTTTCCTTAAAGAGCTTTCACTGGTTGCTATTTTCCATAGGACAAAATCCAAATTCCTTAACAGGACATGCAAGAATATTCATTGATGTTTTGTCTCCTTCCTATCCCTCCAGACATAACTTTACCACTTGTGTTCTCCAAAATTTTGCTCATTGAATCACTTACATTCAGGTTACATTAGATTACACTGCAGTAACAACCAACCTCAAAATCTTAGTGTCTCATAATAACAAAGTTTACCTTTTGCTTATGCAATATGTCAATGGCAGGTTAGTTAGGAACTCTGCTTCATGTCCCCTCACTGTGAAACCACAATGCAGAGGATTTCTGATCACCATGGCAGAGGTAAAAACAACATTGAAAATCACAAACTGACTCTTAAGATTTCACCTGGAAGTCACACCTATCACTTCATTTTATGAGGTATTTTCCAAAGTAAGTTACATTGCCATATTGAATATCAAGAAAAGTGAGGAAGTGAATCCCTGCCATGGGTCCTTATGGAGGAATCTGGAATATATGAGAGCAGTCTCAATGAAAATTGTACTCACACACCGATTTCTCAACCTGTAATGTTCTTCTGCACCTTCTGTAAGGTGCAGACACACAGTCAGCTTTGAAGAATCGTCTCATGGGCCACCTACTCCACCGTTTTTTCTCACCAGTTCGTTCTTATGTTGCCCACTTATACAGCGGCATTCAGAGTAATTCAATGCATTTCATAGATTGCATTTGTGTCTCCTCCCTCAGAACCATGAACTTCTTGAGGAGAAGTTCCAGGCATTCTTCAATTTGCTGTCTCTAACATTAAGTGCTGTGCCTGATACATAGTAGATGACAACTAAATTGTTTGATAAATAATGTATCCTAAGACACTATTTTGAAATATTAATCAGTTTGTTCCCACCTCATTCATTAAATGCAGATATTTGATCATGTAGTTCAAATACCACTTGTTAGTGGGTCAAAGAAAAAAATTTGAATACATATTTATCATATGTATATTATATATGCACCTTGCATACAATGCAAGTTTTCTCATATTCAGACCAGATGAAAGATACCAGAAGCTATAAAAAGGGAAAGTGGAGAAAGCACTACATAGAAAATAGAGGGAAAACTTCAGACACCATTAGTTTTCATAGACTAAAGCATCTCCCACTCATGTCGGGGAGTGATGTGAAAGCCAACGCCCAGTTGACCTTCTGTTTGCCATCTGGTGAAGACCATCATTCTATGCTAGCCAGAATGTCATCTATCAATCAACAAACTGAGATGACACTTACTCATGACTTTACTCAAATCCCATCTAACTCACTTCTGTATGTACAAGAACTCCTTCAAAAGCCCACAACTATAGGGATGATGGGAGTATGAAAGGAAAATCCCTTGTACCTCTTCAAGTTTAAACTAAAATTATCTAAAGATCCTGCAATGGCTAGGACACTTGCCTAATCCACCACCCCTGTGTCCTTGAGTTCCATAACAATAATTAATGAATAGATATTAATATCCATTCATTGTACATAGATATCCTGAACAACTCTTTTTTTAAGTTGCCTACTCCTTAAAGAAGATATTACGCATGAAACTGACTGTCATTATTATCGCCCCCTTCTAAAGCACATTTCTACTAGAAGGAGCAAATGGAAAGGGAATCAGTGGATGATATATAATAAACGCACTATCTTCAAACATGATGTTTGGCTCTTCCTAGCAGGTGCCCCCTGCTTCGGTCTACTTATCCTCATTCTGCTGTGCTGCAAAGTCATTAACTAGTGGTTCTTTACTGCTCAGGGCTATTCAGGTATATACAGAATTGAAGCCTTTTTTGTGATGTCTTTGCTCTTTTGGAGAGAGAAAAGAATCTTTTGAGTAGTGCTGTCACTGGATCTTTTATTAATAGTCCCACAATTCCCACAAGTACATTTCCTTTGTGATTCTGTTTGCTACAGGCCCAGACAAGATTGAGAACTCTAGTGTTTGTTATTTTCTTCTTTGGTTGCTTCTTCTTTATTCAAGAGAGGGAAAAGTAAAACTTTTATTAACAGGGCATGTGAAATGAATATGAGTTTTCTTGTCTCTAAAATACATTGGCATTCTGCCCATGCTGACGATTACATTTCCTCCATTTCTTTCTTTTTTTTTTTTGCTAATTCTGGCCTCTTTTATGTTCTTGCAAAGGAGATATGTAGGGACCATGCAGTCTTTAAACTCTAAATAAACTTTTAGAAATGAGGAATTTAATTGGTGTTCATTTAAATAATTACTTAAGTTTTATCCAAAGCTTCATTATACGAAGATATTAGTGAATTACAGTTGAACATATGGTTATCTTTCTATATGGAAACATTTCAGGTGCATCACTTTAACATATAACTGTATGTATATGTGTGTATGCACTGCAAGTTTCTAATTCTCAGAGAAAATAGGGTACTTTTCCTGAGAATTTTAAATATAAACTTTCTGCAAGCTTGTGTTTAAAATGAAAATAGAATCAACTTTTTTCAATTATGATTTGTGAAAACATAAACTGTCATGGAAAAATTGTTGGATACATACTCATATACTCATGTGAGTATATGATCTTCACCAATATGTATAAATATATATAACCGCTCTTTATTGAGGGGATGATAGCTTGATCCTTTAAGTGTGAAGACAGTGACCCATATTTTCAACAGTAAGTCATTTGAATCAAAATCTAAGAGAAAAATCTTAGAACAAGAAGGATTCAGAACTAGCCTTCAACTGTAGTCATGGGGACTCTACTTCATAAGCCATTTGATATTCTGGAAACCATAAGGGAATATCCTCTGCATAAAGAATTTTATTCCAGAACCCTATGAGGGCTTCCAGGAATCTGTGAACCTCTGTACATTGTTTTCATTTCCTTCCAGGGGAAGACAGTAATGTTTTTCCAAGGAAGGTTCAATTGATATTTATCAGATTCTCAAAGGCATATGTGACCTAAAAAGGTAAAGAACCATTGCCTTAGGAGAAGCAAGAGAGACTGTAAAACTACCAAGTTAAAATGATGATGGCCAAGGAAATAAATGACGCGTGTGTTTGTGTGTATGAGTACAATTTGAAAAGGAGGGAACCCTAGAGAGATAAACCTGCAGGAAGTTTGAGGAAGTTTCTGGTATCTAAGGAAAAGCTCAGAGCATCTTACTTTTGAGACATTCAGCTAGACCTACGTGATATTATGTGTGTTCCAAACTGTTTGATTTGTATAAAATATTCTTGACTCAAACCCCGTTTTCATTCCCTTGCTCATAACAGATTGTCAGCTGGGCTCACCTTGAGGACCAGTTTCTCCTAAAATTCATTTACACTATTAATACAGTTTGGAAAGCTATGATCTTTCAATTTAGCAGAGAAGTCTGTTGGTGATGTACATAATAAAGATGGACAAAATGGCAAATGTGATGTATTTAAATTTAATTCATCTTATTTAGAAATATATTTAGCTTTTTACAAGAACCTCACGGGGAAATGTGGTAACAACTATTAGCATGTAATTGTATCCATCAGTTACTTTAGTTCCAAGTATTTTGCAATGCAAAAGGCCCATTAATTAAAATCTTAACTATATATTGCAACCTATTTTGGTTACATGTTTGAAGAGCTATTTCTTCCAAATGTTAACATTTTGATGAAACTGGATATAAAAAAATAACTGAGCCATAACCAATCTACATTTCAATTACTTATACATCAAAAATAAATGGCTTTAAATGGTATTAAACATCAATTTACAGAAAAATCAATCTAGTTTTAAAGCTTTTGATCAAGGTTCACAGGAGTCAAAGAAATGGTTATTTTGGACAATGGTTGCCAAATTTTGAAAATGAGTATGATTTGTAATGATTCTTATGTGGTATATTGATATAAAATTAATCAAGTTTATGTCTCTTGTCACAATAAATGACAGGTTTTTATGATGCAAAGTCATCCAAGAAATCATTTTCTATAAGCCTTGCCAGACATTTGTTGACATTAGATGTGTTCTTGACTGTAGGTCACATATTGAACTCTAGCTTTGTGTACTGTATGCACGAACTCTTCTTTTAGGCTATTTTGGCTCTCCAGAGCTTTTAAAAGGTCAGAAGTAATTAGATCATCTGGCAGGTTGCTATCTGTCATCATAATTGACTTGAGTCCTCGTATATAGGAAATCATGCTCAATATCAATATAAATACTGACATTTGAATAAAGGGGGTTGGTGGCCCCAAGTAGGGCAGCTTTATCATTTAAGGAAGCTACATTAAATCTTGAAATGCCTCTGGGTAGCACTTTTTGTCTGCTTATTTTAGGGAAATCGTTTATTTATGTGTTTCCCCATTGGAGATGTGTGCGTTTTACCCTATGACTTGAACATTTTTTTTAATGTGCAACTGGAGTCCCAAACTGCTCCTGTAATTTTAACAAAAAGCAAAGTTTCAAGTGATATCCCCTAGGAGAAAAGCTAAGGGAGCTAGATAAAATGAACTTAGAGAAGAATGAGTTATCTTTTTTTGGTTTCTAACGAAAACTGTGTGAAATTATAGTGGGAAGAATTTAGGTTAGACACAGAGCTCCAGACACTGGGATGCACTGCTTAATTAATAGAGTACTTGCATATATATATTTTTAAGTCTACCCAGAATAGATTGGGTGGAACACGACTTTATTTCTAATGTACAGAATGTATTCTAAAGATGCACCTCTCTATTGTGCATCTTTAGAATACATTCTGTACATTAGAAATAAAAAGTGCCTAAGTCCATGTCCCAGTAGCTTATCTGAGATAGGACAGGACTTACGCACAGCACAGCCATCTGATCTTATAAACATTAAATACAATTGTGCTAAAAAAATAGAATTTCATGTTTTGCACAATTTAATATGGATACTAACATATACTTCATTTATCTGTTTTTCACTTATATTAATTATAAGGGCAATAATGAACTTTTTACTCTTCTACTTTCAGTGATTTTTCATTTGATATTCTATATTTTCCTCCATATTTTATTATCCAATAACCAGGAATATCAATTGTCACATGTAGGATTACTGCAATCTTGAGATTATTTGTATTGTTATACTTGTTACTTCAATATGAATGTTGCCGTAGCTGAAATTATTATATGACATGTAAGTTTTGCATACATTTTAAAATGATATCTTTAGGGGCCCACCAGGTGGCACAGCGGTTAAGTGCACACATTCTGCTTCAGCAGCCAGGGTTCGCCAGTTCGGATCTCAGGTGCGGACATGGCACCGCTTGGCACGCCATGCTGTGGTAGGCGTCCCACATACAAAGTAGAGGAAGATGGGCACAGAGTTAGCTCACGGCCAGCCTTCCTCAGCAAAAAGAGGAGGATTGGCAGCCGATGTTAGCTCAGGGCTAATCTTCCTCAAAAAAAAAAAAAAGAGTCGCAGGGTATTTTAAGGGCTTCCTTGGTAACTTTGCCTTTTCTCATTCTTCAAGTTGAAGCTATATTTAAATTTGCTGTAGTTTAAGTTTACTAGAATTCAACAATGACTTAAACAAATTCAATACAAACACAAAATCGCACATATAAGTAAAATAAATACTATAATGAAGGTTAAGCCTCAATTGAAAAAAGCAATTAGCATAATTAAGATTCTGTTTAGAAGTCTACACGACTTTGCATGAATTCTTGCTTTGAACTCTGATCTAAACATCAACTGAATACCTCCTAGAAATGTAAACATGGAAACAATTTCACTTATTTGATGATGCTAAGAACCTCAATGGAAGCAAACTCTCCCACTTAATATAATCAATTACAATGAATTTGTAACTGAGACTCATTCTTTTATTGCTGGTTTGATCAGCAATGAACAGAAGGTACTTTTTCACTCTTTACACTTTAGCTTTTATATATATATAATCAGAATTATGATTCAACAAATTAATAGCTAGGAAACAAGTATGATCTTTATTCATAGACAAGAAACAATATCAAGAAAAGCCACCAATTTCTGCTGAAGGTGATGAAAGCAGAGTTTGTTAAAAATACATAAATTCAAATTAGATACCAACTAGATGTTATATCATGTAGGATTAATAAACTCTTTAAAATAAATCCCTCTTTTCTGTCACTAACATGAAACAGATATTCATAATACCATTCTACTTGATGTTGACCTCCAAGAAGACACATTTATATTGTGCTACCGTATAAACAACCCCTTCATTACTTGGGGATATGTGAAAAGAAAGAGCAAGTCATGTTATAAAATGATGGTATGTTAGGGGATGGGTGAGCTAGAGAGGAGCCCTATAGATAAATCTGATGGGGGAAGCCGTGTGAAAGTTCTGAAGAGTGGCAACTGTGAAATCAGACTGCCAGGTTCACACCCTACTCACCCACTTAATTATGCTACCCTTGGAAATTGACTTAACCTTTCTGTACCTTAGTTTCCACACTGGTAAAATGGGATAATAATAAGATGTACTCCGTGGAATTGTTGTAAGGATTAAGTTAGATAATTCATGTTAAGCATTAGCATAGTGCCAGGTATTTAGCACACAAGTATTAAATATTAGATATTATTATTATTATTATTAATCTGGTTAAACTCATTCCGTTGGAGCTCATTTGCATACCAATTATTGTAGTCATTATTGATGAATCAGAATGTGAACTGCTGAAGGAGATTTGACACATTTTTCTTGCTATGAAAGAGATATTGCAAATATTAAAAATTGGCTGCTTTAAAATAGCATTTAAAAGTAAATAGAACAAAGGAAACTATTTGAATGCAGTATGTCCAAAGCTGAGTTACCTAGCCTACTTTGGGTCTACCAATATAATAATAATAATAATAATAATAATAGGGCATGGCAATATTCTACTCTTAGATGTTAATAGTACTTATTTACATAATAAAGGCTTTAAAGACCTACGTACTTAAAATTTAACCTAGCTTTTCACAACTTCTTAGACTATTGAATCTACTCATCATTAAACATCTATTAATAGCTACCAAAAGTAGCTACCAAAAGCTACAATAGAACATTGGGAGATATAGTATTCTAAACTTAACTTTTAATCTAACTTAGCTAGCATTACCAAACAAATTTTTTAAAAAAATCAGACTTGTGTCCTCTTTCAATTTTTGTTAGTGTACTTTTATATCAAAAGGGGATAATGAGGAGAACAGATTTTTATAAGTTAAATAACATTATCATTACCAAAAGATGTTATACGTTATGCTTTGCTATTTGCCAAAGACAAACCTGAATCTGCCTCAAACACAGTTCTTTGCTCTGTAATAATGTATAACATCTGAACGATTAAAATGACCTGAAGCCTGAGGAAATGGTTTGTGGTGCCAGGTGAAGAATATAAAATTGAACTTCAAGTTCAACAAGGAAATGAAAAGTGGTATTTTTTTTTTCCTGTGCTTATGGCTCTGCCTGCCAGATGTCTTTTCAGCATTAAGAAGACATATTATCTTCTTGTAACTTTACTCATACATGCTCTAGTTCAAAGTTCACTACTGTTTGTATTTTTGATGCCACAGATTTGTTATCTTTCTTACAATAGTTTTACTTTACTTCTTCCTCTAGAAACACACTCAACGTTGAACATAAATTTACATTTTCTCAAGTTCACCACAAGCCACTGAAAAGTGGAAATTGTTTTTATAAGTAACACAAAGATTGCTGCTAAAACACTGTGGCTCTAAGGCACAGTGTATAAATAACCTTATTTTCAGAATTTTTCTCTCTGAAGAGGGTACTAGAAACCTCAGATTACTCAGAACCCTGAAAATGGTTTTGGAATCATTTTTGTACCTCAAGTAGCCTATGGAACATGAACAGATGTGGTGAAGATCTTTAGACTTTTGCTCTGGAGAGTTATGAGGTCTAAATCATCATTGAGGCACAGGGGAATTGCATATAACTGACCAAGCCAAAAGGAGTAAGTTCTGAAATTTGGGACTATTAATGAACAAGAGAGGAGTTTCAAAAATGAGAATGCTTTTATATTTAATATCTAAATTCAATGCCAGCAAGGGCCAAGCTGAGACATGCAATGTGTGCACAAGTCAGGTGGAGAGTACACACTCTGCTTCAAGTGAGCAGCTACTAATCCATCCAGCTGTTTGTTACCTTCAAAGAATGTAAACCCACTATTGTTGGTTTACCAAATTTTTAAAGAAGGCAGAAAACCATACCTTCTCTCTGTGTTTGTGTCTGAGTACATAATCTATATTTTGCCATCCATTGTACTGTTGGTGCCCGAAATGCTGATAAGAAAAATAAAAGATCTGAGTTTATGTAGAACATTCAACATAGCAAAGAGTTCTCTGCCCTGCTCAAGTTATTCCCAAGTCCAATGAGATAAGATCCTTAGTAAGAAAATGGCCTAAGAGCTGATTGAGCCTAGGCCCAAGCTCAAAATTACCCAGTAGGGTCTCCTCTATTGTTTCCAAAATGAATGTGTCCTATATCACAGCCAGGAGAACTCAGATGCTAGCTAAGTAGAATAATTAAAGATGAGAATGTGTGATTATTTTCTATGATTCTGCTTATTTCTATTTCATTTATCTTGGGAAGTTTTTGCGAAAATTTGTAAACCAAAATTGTTTCATATAGCCAATTAATCTTTGATTGCAATACTCCTATATGTCCCTTAATATTTAGCTCAGAAGTTGTCACCTTTCCAGAAACCTTTGCTATTCCCAGTAGTGTTCACCACACTTTCCCCTGTTCTACTTCTCTCATTTTATACTTGCTCTTATGATTGCATTTTTTATGCTATATCATAACTTATTTGTTTGAATATCTGCCCATCTTACTGTGAGCATTTTAAGGGTAGAAGCTATGTCTTATCCACCTAATTTTTCCCAGTTCCTTACACAATGCCTGATACATAGTAAGAAAAGAGTCAGTATTTCTCTTGTTTTACTCTGAAAGATTTTAGTTTTTAAAAAATTTTTTATTATGGTAACATTGGTTTATAACATTATATAAATTTCAGGTGTTCAGTATTTCTTAAATTGTAAGATGCACCCTGTGAACAGGGCATTTATTTAGCCTGATATTATTTCTTAACTAAATTATGTGTTACCAGGACATAATATTTAAGATTTCTGGTTATCTTTAATTCTATATTAATATTTACTATATCAATTGAACACTCAGTGACTTAACTCTCTACTTAGTAAAATTTAAAACTACTATAAAATACTCATTTACTGAAGGTAACAAGGTTTAATTCTAAAAATCTTGTAGTAAGAGTCAAAAGACATTGGTTTGAATGCTAACTTTTTCTTAACTTGTTCTATAACCTTAGGCAAATCACTTATTTGGGGTCTGTTTCCTCATGGGTTAAACAGTAAAAATAATATTTCCCTTATCTACTACGTGAAGTTATGTGAGAACCAAATGCTACCTAATGCAAATGGTGGGCAGTTTGCTTATAAAGTTCTAGTAAAACTAAATCTTAAAGTAATATTTATTACCATATTTAAATAATTTTTATATATGGCAAATTATAGGAGTCATCAGAAATCAAGCTTCAGGGGCCGGCCCAGTGGTGTAGTGGTTAAGTCCGGCATGCTCCACTTTGGTGGCCCAGGTTCACAGGTTCAGATCCCGGGCACAGACCTATATCACTTGTCAAGCCATGTGGTAGTGGTGACCCAAATACAAAATAGAAGACTGGCACAATGTTATCTCAGGGCTAATCTTCCTTACACAAAAAAAGAGGAAGATTGGCAACAGATGTTAGCTCAGAATGAATCTTCCTCACCAAGAAAAAAAAATCAAGCTTCATGTCTAATATGCAAAAATTCCCTTTCTCTTCCACTAGAAGAGTTGGTCAATCAAGTTTTAATTTTTGTAGAGTTAACTGATTATAATATAATGCAATGTAATATAATATAATTTTAAAGAAAATGACCGTTAGCAATCAAATTATTATGATTCACTTCAGAAAACTAATATTATGGTACTTGAAAGTAATTTAACAGATAGCAGATTTGAAAAGCACACTTTCTATATCACATATTAATGCATACAATTATAAAATTGCAATGTCATTATTCACTAATTTTGGTTACCTTTTGTTTTGTATTTCGTTCACTGTTTAGCACAGCTCCAACTGTTCTCTGAGTGATTATTGATAATCATCAAAGTTATCTTCCAAAAGCCTTGGAACTGATAATATTAGAAATCCCAAAATAGAAGGATTTGTTGTCCTATCAGGATTACCTGAGGCATTTGTTAAAAACTTGATTCCTGGATCTCACCGAAGAGATTCGGAATCAGTAGACTTGGGCACCCTGGATCTGCATATTAGCAAGCAAATGGGTGCTCTGATTCAGGTGATCCAGGGACGTACATAATGGAAACTTGCTCAAGAAATGTTTCAAATATGCCTTCTAGTCTTCCTGACTCTAGTTTCTACCTATTTCAATCAGGCATGCAGGGTATTTTCCAGAAAAAGAAAATCCTATTTCTATCATGGTAACTACCTGCACAATGACAAGAACTCTTACTTTACTTATTGTCCAATCCCCAAAGCTATCAAGACCCTTAAAAACGTAAGCTCTTGAGCATGACATCAGCATCATGACAGCATGAGATGCTCCCTTTTTATCTCCCCTTCAATCTACAACAAATAAAATATCTGTAACTCAACAAAGGCTCTTTTTCCCAACACACCAGGCTACCATAAAGATCCACACATCATTACATATGAAGGTGGATGTATTGGAGCACATAGAGAAGGCATACTGGGGAAACAGCAGAGGCAGTACCCACAATCTTGGCTCCCAGCCACTACAGCTAAGCCAGCAGCCCGCAGCCCCAGAGAACAAGGTAGTAGCAGCAGGGGCATGCACGTGACTCCAGCCTCCCAGCCGCAGCTGTGCCTGCAGCCACAGGGAACAGGACAACATTGGATGTGGAGCCCTGAGATCCCAACCCAGTGGCCATGGCTCAGAGCCTGGTAGCAGCAGCAGCGACGTGCACATGGCTCTGACTCCTTGCTCTAGACTGCAACGGTACTCACAGCCAAAGGGGAAAGGGCAACACTGGAGGTGAAGCTGCTCAATACCAACCCCACGGCCCCAGTTTACCCAGTAGCAGCAGTGGAGACATGCTATGACCCCCAAGCTCCTGACTGCAGTGTGCCTGAAATCACAAAGAACCAAACAATAGCAGAGGCAGTGCCCCATGATGCCAACACCTCACCTTTGGCTCAGAATTCAGTTCAGCAGCAGAAGCATACACACAACCCTGATCTACAGACCGCAGTGATGCCCGCAGGCACAGGGAACTGGGAAACAGCAAATGTAGTGCTCGACAATGTCTACTACTTGGCTGTGGGTCAGAACCCGGTAGGAGCAGCAGAGGCAGTGCACACGACTCTGGCCTCTTTATTATAGCAGCACCTGTGGCTACAAGAAAATCAGACAACAGCAAAGATGGTGCCCCATGAATCTGGTACCTCTCCACTCTCCCCCTGCCTCTGCCATGGTGGTGGTGCTTGCAACTCAGGTGACCCCAGATGTGGCAGAGGTGCCCCCATCCCTGTGTCCCTGGAGGTGAAGCCAGAGACTGCAATGAAACCACCAACAGCAAGGCATCAGCAACCCCTGGAGGTGCAGGTGGCAATGAAAAGGGCACCAGCAACACCCCTATTAGAGGCAGTAGTGGGGGACTGCTGATCATCAAATATAGCCATAGGCAGCTCAAATAAGAGAAATCAAAAACTGTTGCTACAGCACCACGTACTGCAAAAAAGAAGAAAGTCCTCTAATCACCAACCAATTGAATAGTTAGAATCAAAGTAAACAAAGCTATACCTAAACAAGAAAAGTATTTACTACAATAAATGTGTTGACAGAGGATTAACCCATGAAGCACCACAAAAACCCACAATAACATAGAATCACAAAAAGAAAATAATAACTTTCCAGAAACTTAACTTAAAGTCATGGATAACTATGATCTAACTGATAAAGAATTCAAAACAGCTATCATGGAGAAAATTAACAAGCTACAAAAAATGCAGAAAGGCAGTACGATAAGCTCAGGAATAAAATTAATGAACAGAAGGAATACTTTACTAATGAGATTGAAACTATAAAAAAGAATCAACCAGAACTTCTGGTGCTGAAGAATTCAATAAATGAGATGAAACATGCATTACAATGCAATGGAAATAGAGTAGACCATATGGAAAAGAGAATTAGCAGACTCAAAGATTGAAATCTAGAAATGACACAGGTAGAAGAGGAGAGAGAACTAAGATTTTTAAAAAACAAAGAAATTCTTTGAGAACAATCTGAATTCATTTGAAAGGGCATCATAAAGATAATGGGTATCTCAGAAGAAAAATAAGAGAGAGAAGGAGCAGAGAGCTTATTTAAAGTAATAATAGCTGAGAACTTCCCAAACCTGGGGAAGGAACTGAATATACAAATCCATGAGCTAATAGAACACCCAATTATCTTATGGAAAAAGAACTTCTCCAAAACACATGACAATATAATTGTCAAAAGTCAATGACAAACGAAAAATTTTAAAAGTAGCTAGGGGGAAAAAAACAATAACTCACAAAAGAACCTCCATTAGGTTATCAGCAGATTTCTCAGCAAAAATTCCATAGACAAGGAGAGAAGGAAATGATATATTCAAAATATATTGAAAGATAAAAACTGTCAGCCAAGAATACTCTATCCAGCAAAGTTATCCTTCAGATATGAAGGAGAAATGAAGGCTTTCCCAGACCAACAAAAGCTGAAGGAGTTCACTGCCACAAGACCTGCCTTACAGGAAATGTTGAACAGAGTTATCCTACCCGAAACAAAAAGACAAAGGTATACAAATCTTTAAGCAAATAGACACACAGAATCAGAAAGATGGAACTCTGTCAGAATAGGTTAGTAAACATTTAATTATAACATAAAGGCTAAAGGGAAAGAAAGCATTAAAAATAAGTGAAACCACTTCAGTTTGGTAACAAATTCACAATACAAAAAGGAATAATTTGTGATAACAAAACATAGAAGGGAAGAGGAAGGACAGAAAATGCATAGGCAAATGGAGATAAGATGTTATCAGCAGAAAAAGGACTATCTCATCTATGAGATCTTTTATACAAACCTCATGGTAGAGCAGAGTCACAAAAAAAAAAGAAGAAATTGAGAAACACATCACAGACAGCCACCAAATTGCAATGACAGAAGAAAGATGAGGAAAAAGAAACAAAGAAAATATAAAGCAACCAGAAAACAAAAGATAATTGGCAGGTATATGTTTTCAATAATTATCTTAAATGTAAATAGATTGAATTCACCAATCAAAAGGCACGGAGTGGCTGGATGGATTAAAAAACAGGACCCAACTATACACTGCCTCCAAGAGACTTGTCTCAGCTCTAAAATAAAACACAGGCTCAAAGTAAAGGGATGGAAGATAATACTCCAAGCAAATGGCAACCAAAAGAAAGTGGGGGTAGCCACTTTATCTCTAGATAAAGAGACAAACGAGATAAAGATGGACATTATATAATAATAAAAGAAATATTCCACAAAAAGACATAACATTTATTAATATATATGCACCTAAGATAGGAACACCAAAGTATATAAAGCAACTATTAACAGACCTAAAGGGAGAAATTGACAGTGACACAATAATAAAAGGGAAATTTAATAACCCACTTACATCAATGGATAGATCATCCAGACAGAAATTTAACAAGTAAACATCAAATGTTCCATCCAAAAGCAACAGAATATGGGGCCTGCCCAGTGGTACTGTGGTTAAATTTGTGTGCTCCACTTTGGCAAGCCAGGGTTCACCAGTTCAGATCATGGGCGTGGACCTATGCACCACTTATCAAGCCATGCTGTGGCAGGCCTGCCACATGTAAAGTAGGGGAAGATGGGCACAGGTGTTAGCTCAGAGCTCATCTTCCTCTGGGGAAAACAAAAAACAAAAGCAGCAGAATATGCATTTGTTTCAAGTGCGCATGAAAGTTTCTCAAAGATCTGCCATATGTTGGAACACAAAACAAGGCACAATAAATTTAAGAAGACTGAAATTATATCATGCATCTTTTCTGACCACAACATTATGAACCTAGAAATCAACTACAAGAAAAAAAACTGGAAAACTCACAAATGTGTGGAGACTGAACAATTTGCTACTGAACAACTGTTGGATCAACGAAGAAATCAAAGGAGAAATCAAAAAATGCCTGGAGACAAATGAAAATGAAAACATGGCATACCAAAATATATGGGATACAGCAAAAGCAGTACTAAGAAGGAAGGTTATAGCAAAACATACTTACCTAGAGCAACAAGAAAATCTCAATCTGACACTACACCTAAAGGAACTAGAAGGATAAAGGAAGCCCAAAGTCAACAGAAGGAAAGTAATAATAAAAATAAGAGCAGAAACAAATGAAATAAAGACTAAAAAGACAAAAGAAAAGATCAGTGAAACTAAGAGCTGGTTCTTTGAATTGATAAGCATTTATCTAGACTCACTAAGAAAGAAAGAAGACAAATAAATAAAATCATAAACGAAAGTGGAGAAATTACAATGGATAACACAGAAATACAAAAGATTATGAGATTGCTATGAAAAACAATACCCTAACAAATTGGAAACAGAAGAAATACAAAATCTCTTAGAATCATACAACCTTCCAAAACTGAATGAAAAGACAGAGAATCTGAACAGATCAAACACTAGTAAAGAGATTGAAAGACTAATCAAAACCTCTCAAAAAATAAAGTTCAAGAGCAAACAGCTTCACTGGTGAATTCTACCAAATTCTTAAAGAATATTTAATATCTATCCTATTCAAACTCTTCCAAAAATTGAAGAGAACAGGACACTAAGTCATTTTATGAGACCAACATTACCCCAATACTAAAACCAGTCAAGTACAGCAACAACAAAAAAGAAAATGACTGGGAGCCAAGCTGGTGGCATTGTGGTTAAGTTCACATGCTCTACTTCAGCAGCCTGGGGTTCACAGGTTTGGATCTCAGGTGTGGACTTAGCACTGTTCATCAAGCCGTGCTGTGGTAGCATCCCACATAAAATAGAGGAAGACTGGCACAGAGGTTAGCTTGAGGCCAATCTTCCTCACACAGACACATACAAAATTACAGGCCAATATCCCCAATAAACATAGATGCAAAAATACTCAACAAATTATTACCAAACCAAATACAACAATCCATTAAAAGGATCTTACACCATGAGCAAGTGGGTTCTATTCCAGGGATGCAAGGGTTGTTCAACACCCACAAATCAACAAACGCAATACACCACATTAACAAAATAAAGAATAAAAATCATATAATCATCTCAATAGGCATGGAGAAGCACTTAAAAATTTCAACATCCATTTATGATAAAAAAAAAAAACCTCTCAATGAAATTGGTATAGAGGAAATGTACCTCAGCATAATAAAGGTCATACATGACACACCCACAGCTAATACCATTCTCAATGGTGAAAAAATGAAAGTTAGGGCTCTACGAATGTGAAGAAGACAAAGATGCCCACTCTCACCACTCTTATTCAACATAGTACTGAAAGTCCCAGTCAGAGAAATTAGATAAGAAAAAAAAAAAGAAATCCAAAAAGCAAAGGAGGAAGTAAAACTGTGACTATTTGCAGATGAGTTGATTTATATATAGAAAATCCTAAAGAATCCACCAAAAAACTATTAGAAATAAAAAAATGAATAAAGTTGAAAGATATAAAATCAACATACAAAAATCAGTGGTATTTTCTATGTACTAACAAAAAAAATAGCAGAAAGAGAAATTAAGAATACTATCCCATTTACAATTGCAACAAAAAGAGTAAAATATCTAGGAATAAATTTAACTAAAGAAGTAAAAGTCTTATACACTGCAAACTATAAAACATTGTTGAAAGAAATTGAAGAAGATACAAAGAAATTGAAAGAAATTCTGTGCTCATGGTTTAGAAGAATTAACATAGTTAAAATGACAATACTTCCTAAAGCAATCTATAGATTCAATGCAATCCCTATCAAAGATCCAAGAACATTTCTCACAGAAATAAAACAAAGAATCCTAAAATGCATATGGAACAATAAAAGACCCTGAATACCTAAAGCAATCTTGAGAAAAAAAGAATAAAGCAGGAGGCATCACACTTCCTGATTTCAAAATATGCTACAAGACTATAGTAATCAGAAGAATATGATACTGGCAGTAAAATAGACACCCAGACCAATGGAACAGAATTGAAAGCTAAGAAATAAATTCACACATTTATGAACAGCTAATTTTTGGCAAAGGAGCCAAGAACATACAATGGAGAAAGGAAAATCTCTTCAATAAATGATGTTGGGAAACCTGACAAGAATCAAAGATAAATAGAGAATTCTAAGAGCTATAAAAAGAGAGCAACAAGTCATATACAAAGGAAACACAATATGGCCTTCAGCTGACTTTTCAGCACATGCAAAAGAAGGAAACTAGACCACTATCTTACACCAAACACAAAAATTAACTCAGAATGGGTTAAACACTTGAATGTAAGACCTTAAACCATAAACTAAAAGAAAACAAAGACGGCACACTCTTTGACAATGGTCTTAGCAATATTTTTTTGGAAATGTCTCTTCAGGCAAAGAAAACAAAAGCAGAAATTAAAAAGTCGGGCTACATCAAATTCAAAAGCTTCTACACAGCAAAGCAAACTATCGACAAAAGGAAAAGACAACCTATCAACTGGGAGAAAATATTTACAAATCATACATCTGATAAGGGATTAATATCCAAAATGTGTATAGAATTCATACAACTCAATAGCAAAAAAATAACAGAAAATGGACAGTAGATCTGAACAGACATTTTTCCAAAGAAGGTATACATATAGCCAACAACCAAATGAAAAGATATTCAACATCAGTAATGTCACACCCATCAGAATGGCTATTATTAAAAAGACAAGAACTAAGCATGGGGAGGTTGAAGAGAAAAGGGGATACTCGTACACCACTGGTGGGAATGTAAATTGGAGCAGCCACTATGGAACAGTACAGAGAGTCTTCAAAAAATTAAGACTAGAACTACCATATTATCCAGCTATTCCACTTCTGGGTATTTACCTGAAAAATACAGAAATACTAATATGAAAAGCTATATGCTTATGTTCATTGCAGCATTATTTACAATAAGCAAGACATGGAAACAAACTAAATGCCCATCGATGGATGAATGGATAAAGATATGGTATATGTATACAATGGAATACTACTCAGCCATAAAAAAATATGAAATCTTGCGGTTTGCAGCAACATGGAAGGATGTTGATAGCATTAGGCTAAGTGAAATAAGTCAGACACTGAAAAACAAATACCATTTGATCTCTTATGTGGAGTATGTTTAAAAACTGAACAAACAAAACAAAAACAAACACGTAGATACAAAGGACAGATTGATATTTAACAGAGAGGATGGGGGTGGAGAGATGGTAAAATGGGTAAGGGGTGTCAATTGTATGGTGGTGAATGGACACTAGACTTTTGGTAGTGAGCAAACTGTAGTATATACAGAAGTTGAATTATAATGTACATCTGAAAGTTGTATATTGTTATAAACCAATGTTACCTCAATAAAATAATCTAAGCTCTTTCTACTTAATGCTTAGTCTTCAACTTTCCTCCAGTACACACTTTCTATTCCTGAAGGCCAGGCTGCCCTTTCTCTCACATATGAAATCCTGGTGTCTGCTTTTGTGCTTTTTCTCTTTATAATGCCTTCTTTCACTTGCTCTCATGTCTATCCACAATCTTACCCATACACTAGAAAACACTATGTGACTAACATATTACCCACTGATCTTCCCTTTCTTTTATCTCATAGTATAATCATTTATGGCCAGTTCAACATCTATTTTTTAAATTATTTCATGTGTCACCAACTAGGATATAGACCAACTTCTTGAGGACAGCGCCATTGCATAATATTTCTTTGCATGTTCCACAGAATGAGAAACACACTGATTGGGTATATATTGTCCCTTGCTTCAGTGAATTCACAGTCTAATGTGATTCTGCATAGTATATCATCATCAAACACTTACTGTTATATAATGAAAGACATGCTTTGCAAGTTACTTGAAAGGAGTACAAGTGAGTTGTGATCATCATAATTTCTATTTCTTTATCTGTCTCCATGTAACATTTGTACAGTGGAAGCATAGTTCAGGAGTTCACAGCATGACTCAAATGCAAACCGCTTGAGTTTATATCTCAGTCCTGCCATTTATCAGTTAAATGTCTTTGATCATGTTTCTTATATATGGATGTTTCAGTTTCTTCATTCATAAAATGTAATAAACTTTATAATCTGCCTAAAATAGTTATTTTTAGGGTTTAAAGAAATAATACAGGAGTTTCGGAAGATGGCAGCATAGGAGGATCCTGAACTTGCCTTCTCCGATGGACACAACAAAATTGCAACTACCTGTGGAAAAATTCCCTCTGAGAGGGATCTGGAAACTGGATACAAACAGCCTCCACAACAAGGGACAACACAGACAGCAGTGGAAGAGGCAGAGATAAAGCCCCACTGAGGTAAAAACCATACTCCACCTGCAGCACTTCATGGCTGGGAGCAATTGTGAAGATATGGAGTTTTTCCTGGAAGAGACATTGGGTGCCTCAAGGAACTGTACCAGAGGCCTGAAATATTTGTGTGCCCCTGGGCCTAGCAATCAGCCACATTGGAGGCCTGATTCACTTACTGGCAAAACGGCAGTAGTTATGTCCTATTGAACTTGTAGCAAGCCATGATGGGGGCTTGCCTCATCTGATGAAGTGCCTGTAGCAACCACACGTGGCTGAACCTTGAAACTAGCTGGCCTGGGGCCAGCCTCACCTACCCATGCACTCGCAGAAATAATAACCCCATCAGAATAGAAGGGCACATTGGGCCCACACACTGGACATCCCTGGAGCATTTGGCACAGGTACTGAGAGGGGAGCATGCTGTTGGGCCCCAAATGGCATTTCTTACTAAAGGCCACATTTTCAAGTTTGGGAGATGGAGCAAATATACCCAACACATAGAAATAAGCACAGATAAGTAGGCAAAATGAGGAGACAAAAGAATATGTTCTAAATAAGGGAACAGCATGAATCCTCAGAAAAGGAACTAAACAAAACAAAGATAAACAATCTACTCAATAAAGAGTACAAACTAATAGTCACAAGGATGTTAACTTATTTTGGAAGGAGAATAGATGAACACAGTAAAAACTTGAAGAAAGAATTGGAGAATATAAAAAAGGACCAATCAGAAATGAAGAATATAATAATGGAAATGTAAAATTCACTAGAAGGAATCAACAGCAGAGTAGATGACACAGAAGAACATATCAGTGATCTGGATGAAAGAGTAGAGGAAATCACCCAAGCTGAACAGAAAAAAGAATTAAAGAGAACAAGGACATTCTAAGAGAACTCTGGGACAACATCAGGTATACTAACATCCACATCACAGGCACCCTAGAAGGTGAAGAGAGACAAAAAGGGAAAATTATTTGAAGGAATAATAATTGAAAACTTCCCTAAC
The DNA here is from genome assembly GCF_021613505.1 of Equus quagga. Lineage (NCBI taxonomy): Eukaryota > Metazoa > Chordata > Mammalia > Perissodactyla > Equidae > Equus > Equus quagga. Next base: position 54,754,262 of record NC_060276.1, read on the forward strand.
CTAGGGAAGAAAACAGACATCCAGGTACAGGAAGCACAGAGAGTACCAAACAAGATGAACCCAAAGAGGCCTACATCAAGACACATCATAATTAAAATGGCAAGAATTAAAGATAAAGAGAGAATTCTAAGAGCTGTAAAAAGAGAGCAACAAGTCATATACAAAGGAAACACAATATGGCTTTCATCTGAGTTTTCAGCAGAAAGCTTATAGGATAAAAGGGAGTGGCGCTATATATTCAAAGTGCTGAAATAAAAAAAAAAAACCTACATCCAGGAACACTCTACCTGGCCAGGTTATTCATTCAGAATGGAAGGAGAGTTAAAATGCTTTCCAAACAAGCAAAAACTAAAGGAATTCATGACCACTAAACTGGCCTTACAAGAAAGGTTAAAGGGACTTGTTTCAGTGGAAAGGAAAAGGGCACAAATACGAATAAAAAAATTACCAAAGAGAAAATATCATTAGTAAAGGCAATTATACGGAAAGGTAGTGGATCAACCACCTATAAAGCTACCATGAAAGTCAAAAGACAAAAGTACTAAAATCATCTATATCTATGATAAGGGGTTAGGAATACATAAAAATAAAGCAGGTAAAATATGATATCAAAAACATAAAATGTGGGGTGAGAGAGTAAAAGCACAGGGCTTTTATTAATTGCTCAAAATTAAGAGACCATCAACTTAATACAGATCACTATTTGCATAGGTTATTATATATGAACCTTATGGTAAACACAAACAAAAAACCTATAATAAATATGCAATAAAAATGAAGAGAAATAAATCCAAACATAATATGAAAATTAACCATGAAACTACATAGGCAGAGAGCAAAAGAGGAAAAAAGAAACAGAGAAGAACTACAAAACCATCCAGAAAAATGTAACAAAATGGAAATAAGTACATACTTATAAATAGCTATTTTAAATGTCAATGGACTAAATGATCTATTCAAAAAACATAGGTTGGCTGAATGGATAAAAAACAGGACCCATATATTTGTAGCATACAAGAGACACACTTCAGACCTAAAGACACTAACAAATTGAAAGTGAAGGGATGGAAAAAGATACTCCATGAAAATGGAAGTGAAAAGAAAGCTGAGGTAGCAATAATTATATCAAACAAAATAGACTTTAAAACAAAACCTGTAACAAGAGACAAGATCATTAGATAATGAAAAAAGAAACAACTCAACAAGAAGGTGTAACACTTGTAAATATCTATGCATCCAACATAGGAGCCCCTAAGTACATAAAGCAAATATTAATAGAAATAAAAGGAGAAATTGACATAAAGGGGACAATCTATCAAAATAGAACACCAAAGTATATGAAGTGACTATTAGTCGACCTAAATGGAGAAACTGACAGTAACGCAATAGTAGAGGACTTTAACACTCCACTTACATCAATGGATAGATTACCTAGACAGGACAATAAGGAAACAATGGCCTTAAATGACACATTAGATCCCATGGACTTAGTTTATATACACAGAACATTCTATCCCAAAACCACAGAATGCACATTCTTTTCAAAGGCACACAAGACATTCTCCAAGATAGATCACCTATTTGGCCACAAAAAAGCCTCAATAATATGAAGAAGACTGAAATAGGACCAGGGATATTTTCTGATCATAATGGTGTGAAACTATTTAATAATACACCTAAAGGAAGTAAAAAAATGAAGAACAAGCAAAGCCCAAAATCAGTAGAAGGAAGGAAATAAAAATCAGAGTGGAAATAAATGAAATAGAGACTAAAAAGACAATAGAGAAGACCAATGAGACTAAGAGCTGGTTCTTTGAAAAGAAAAACAAAATTGACAAACTTTTAGATAGACTTATCAAGAAAAAAAGAAAGAAGGCTCAAATAAATAAAATCAGGAGGGAAAGAGGAAAAATTACAACAGACACCACCAAAATACAAAGGATTATAAGAGAATACTATGAAAAGATATATGCCAGCAAATTGGATAATCTAGAAGAAATGGATAAATTCTTAGAATCATATAACCTTCCAAAATGGAATCAAGAATAAATAGAGGATCTGAATAGTTCAATCACTAGTCAGGGAATTGAAACGCTAATCAAAAACCTCCCCAAAAAAACAAAAGTACAGAACCAAAGAGCTTTCCCAGTTAATTCTACCAAACATTCTAAGAAGAATTAGTAGATATCCTTCTCAAATTCTTCCCAAAAAATGAAGAAGAGAGAATGCTTTCTATCTCATTCTGTGAGGCCAACATTCCTCTCATACCAAAACCAGACAAGAACAACAGAAAAAAGAAAATTACAGGTCAATATCACTGATGAACGTAGATGCAAAAATCCTGAGCAAAATAGTAGCAGATCAATACAACAATCCATTAAAAGGATCATACTCCATGATCAAGTGGGTTCATCCCAGGGATGCAAGGATGATTCAAAATTCACAAATCAGATAAGTTTGGGCACATCCAGAATGGTATGGCTATAGAAAGCATTCACAAATCAATCAGTGTGGTACACCACATTAACAAAATGAAGAATAAAAATCACATAATCATCTCAGTAGATGCAGAGAAAGCATTTGGCAAGATACAGCATCCACTATGATGAAAACTATGAATATAACAGATATAGAAGGAAAACATCTAAATATAATAAAGGCCATAAATGACAAACCCATAGCTAAATTCACCATTGATGGTGAAAAATTGAAAGCTATCCCTCTAAGAAGAGGAACAAGACAAGGATGACCATTTTTGCCACTCTTATTTAAGATAGTATTGGAAGTCCTAGCTAGAAAAATTAGGCAGGAAAAAAAGGTACCCAAATTGGAAAGGAAGAAGTAAACTGTTACTATTAGTAGATATGATTTTATATATAGAAACCCTAAAGAATCCATCAAAATAGTATTAGAAATAACAAATGAATAGAGTAAAGTTTCAGGGTAGAAAATCAACATACAAAATTCAGTTGCATTTCTATACACTAACAAAAAAAAATAGCAAAAAAAGAAGTCAAGCGTACAATCCCATTTCCAATACAAAAAAGTATAAAATACCTAGGAATAAATTTAACCAAGGATATGAAGGACCTGTACACTGAAGATGATAAGACATTATTGAAAGAAATCAAAAAAGACACGAATAAATGACATTATTCTGTGCTCATGGATTGAAAAAATTAACATAGTTAAAAGGTCCATACTTCCTAGAACAATATGCAGATTCAATGCAATCCTTATCAAAGTCTCAATGGCATTTTTCACGGAAATAGAGCAAGTTTATATGGAATATAAAGTTTATATGGAATCTTGAAGTTTATATGGAATAACAAAAGAGCCAGAATAGTCCAAGGAGTCTTGAGAAAAAAGAACAAAGCTGGAGGTATCACATTCTTTGATTTCAAAACATACTACAAAGCTATAGTAATCAAAACAGCATGGCAACAGCACAATAAAGACACAGAACAACAAAACAGAATTGAGAGCCCAAAAATAAACCCACACATCTATGGACAGCTAATTTTCAACAAAGGAGGCAAAAACATACAATGGAGAAAGGAAAGTCTCTTGAATAGACGGTGATGGGAAAACTGGACAGCCACATGCAAAAGAATACGAAAGTAGAACATTCTCTTATACCATACACAAAAATTAACTCAAAATGGATTAAAGACTTGGATGTAAAACCTGAAACCATAAAACTTCAAAAAGAAAACTTGGACAGTATGTTCTTTGACATCAGTCTTAGCAGTATATTTTTGAATACATGTCTATTCATGCAAAGGTAAAAAAAGAAAAGAAAATGGGACTACACCAAACTAATAACCTTCTGCAAGGAAAAGGAAACCAGGAACAAAATGCAAAGACAATCTAACAATTGAGAGAAGATATTTGCAAACCATATATCCAATAAGGGATTAATATCCAAAATGTATAAAAACTCACAACTCCACAACAAAAAACAAACAGTCCAATTAATAAATGGGTAAAGGATCTGAAGAGACACTTTTCCAAAAAAAATACAGATGTCCAACAGCCACATGAAAATATGTTCAACATCACTAATTATTAGGGAAATGCAAATCAAAACTACAATGAGATATCACTTCATGCCCATCAGAATGACTATTCCTAAAAAGAGAAGAAATAAGTGTTGGAGAGAATGTGGAGAAATGAGGGTTCTGCTGGTGGAAATGTAAACTTGTGCAGCCTTTATGGAAAACACTATGGAGGTTCCTCAAAAAATTAAGAATAGAAACACCATATGATCCAGCTATTCCACTGCTGGGTATTTATCCAAAGAACTTGGAAAAACTAAACCAAAAAGATAGATGCACCCTTATTTTCATTGCAGCATTATTCACAATAGCCAAGACTTGGAAACGACTTAAGTACCCATCAACAGATGAATGGATAAAGAAGATGTGGTATGTATGTATGTATGTATATGTATATATAGGCTCCTTTGTTGAAAATTAGCTGCCCATAGACGTGTGGGTTTAGTTCTGGGCTCTCAATTCTGTTCTGTTGATCTGCTGATCTATACTTATATATGTATATACATACACATACATATATATACATATACATGTATATATGTAAAATAGCATGCTGCTCAGCCATAAAAAAGACGAAATCTTAACATTTGCAGCAAAATGGATAGATCTTGAGGGCATTATGATAAGTAAAATAAGTCATATGGAGAAAGCCAAATACCATGTGATTTCATTCATGTGTGGAAGGTTAAAAAAAAAGCAACAACAACAAACAAACACATAGATAAAGAGAATAGACTGGTGATTACCATAGTAGAAGGGAGCAGGGGAGAGGGCACTAGGGATAAAAGGGCACATGTGTATGGTGACAGATGGCAATTATACTTGGCTGATGAACATGATGTAGCCCATACAGAAGTCAAAATATAATGATGTACACCTGAAATTTATATAATGTTGCAAACCATTGTTACCTCAACAAAACAATACATTTAAAAATGTAAGTACTGAAACAATAATATTCTTAGAAGAAAACATGGGCACAAATCTTCATGACCTTAGGTGATAGTGTTTTAAATATGACACCAAAAACACAAAAGAAAAAATACATAAATTGGGCTACATAAAAATTAAAAGCTTTGTGCTTCAAAGGATACCATCAAGAAAGCAAAAAGGCAACCACAGAATGGAAGTAAATATTTGTAAACCATAAGGGACTTGTATCTGGAATATTTAAACGACTCTGATGACAATAGCCCTATTTTAAAAATAGACTGAAGATTTGACCACACGTTTCTCTAAAGAAGGCATGAACCAGCCAAAAACACATGAAAAGATGCTCAAAATCATTAGTCATTAAGGAAATGCAAAAAGAAAAAAAACACAATGAGATACTACTTCACACTCACTAAGACGGCTATGATAGAAAAGAAAGACAATAACAAGTGTTGAGAAGGATATGGAGAAATTGGAACCCTCATACATTGCTGGTGGGAATGCAAAATGGTGCAACAGCTTAGGAAAACAGCTTGGTAGTTCCTCAAAAATTTAATTGTAGAGTTACCATATAACTCAGTAATACCACTTCTACGTATATACCCAAGAGAACTGAAAACATATATTCACACAGAAACTTGTACATGATGTTCAGAGTAACATTATTCATAATAGCGAAAAGGTAGAAACAACCTGAATGTCCCTCAACTAATGAGTGGATAAACAAAATGTGGTATAGTCATACAATGGAATATCATTCAGCCATAAAAAGAAACGAAGTACTAATGCATGCTGCAACATGGATGAACCCTGAAAACATTATTCTAAGTGAAAGAAGACAGTCAAAAAAAAGCCACATATTGTATGATTTTATTTATGTGAAATGTCTAGAATAGGCAAAACTATAGAGACTGAAAGTAGATTAATAGGTGCATAGGGCAGTGGAGCAGGGAGTGAGGAGTGACTGCTAATGGATATGGGGTTTCTTTTTGGGGTGATAAAAATGTTCTGAATTTAGATTGTGGTGATGGTTGCACAACTTTGTGAGGATACTAAAAACCATTGAATTATACGCTTTACATAAAAGAAGTTATGAGGATATAATGTACAGCATGGTGAGTATAGTTCATAATATGGTATTGTGTACCTGAAAATTGCTTAGAGTAGATCTTACGCATTTTCACCAAAAAAAAAAAAAATGAACTATGTAATTTTTGTGGATGTGTTAATTATCTTGGTCTTGGTAATCATGGCATAATGCATATGTATATCAAATCATCATGTTGTATACTTTTGATATATGCAATTGTATTTGTCAATTATTTTCCAGTAAAGTAAAGAAAATTTTGACTATGATGTCTCTGGGTGTGTATCTGATTGAATTTACCCTACTTGGAAGTTTTTGAGCTTCTTGGATGTGTAAATTAATGTTTTTTCATGAAATTTGAGAAGTTTTCAGCCATTATTTCTCTGTATGTTTTTCTGTTCTTTTCTTCCCTCTCATTCTGGTATTCCCATTACATGTGTGTTTGTGTATTTCATGATGTCCCACATTTCACTGAGGCAATGTTCATTTGTCTCATTCTTTTTCTCTCTCTTCTACAGGTTGCGTACTCTGTAATGCTCTGTTTTAGAGTTCATTAATTCTTTCGTCTGCCAATTCAGATCTACTGTTGAGCCCCTCTGATGATTTTTTTTGTTTCAGTTTTAGTACATTTTGATTCTAGATTTTCCATTTGGTCCTTTTTTAATGATTTCTTTCTCTTTATCAGTATTCTCTATTAGATGAGACATTGTCTTCATACCTCCCTTTAATTCTTTGAATGATTTCCTTTAGTTCTTTGAACATATTTACAAAGGCTACTTTGAAATCTTTGTCATTAAATCATACATCTTATCCCTCTCACAGGCAATTTCTTTTGCCTGCTTTTTTTTCATGTGTATGGGTCACACCTTTCTCTTTTTACCTGTCTCATAACTTTTTGTTGAAAATGGACATTTTAGATAATATATTGCAACAACTCTGAAAACTGGTCATACCAAGAGTGAATGCTGCTTTTGTTGTTTGCTTGTTTTGTTCTTCATTTATTTATTTACTGACTTTGCTGAATTAATTATATGAATATTTTTGCTGCAGTGTGCAACCTCAGATCTCCCTAGTCAGATTTTATTCTTCTTTTTATTTTTACTTTGACTACCTAGAGGTCACCAGTCAATTCTGAGTCAGTATAAGGAATTTATTGGCCACAAGTTTTTCTTGACCCCTTAGTCAGTTAGATGTTTATCCTTTACCATTGAATATGTGCATGTAGCTTGTAGGCTGCTATGCAGTTCAATGAGTTCATATTTTTGTCACAAGTTCATCCAGGCACCAGTAGCATTGATATCCCTTTGATCACTCCTAAGATTCTTGGAATTGAAACATCTTGTAGACTTCCTGGGTTGACTGTGATATTATTTTTAAGCACAATTTCCTTGCTGTTACTCCTGAGTCAGAGTAGCTTATTGTTCATTCAGTGTTTGGTCAGAGGTTGTTTTGAAGCCTCTGTGCCAGTGAGGTCTCCACTTCTGTATTTATGGGCTTGTGAGTGATGGGTAATTTCAATCTTGTCCAAAATCTTCCTCTGATTGTCCCTGAGTTAGTGAAGCTTAGTGCATGTACACAGCCTTCAGGACCACCAGTATTGACTGAGATCCAAAAAGATACCTTCTCTTTTTTAATTAAGGTATAATTGACATGCAATTTATATGAGTTTCAAGTGTACAACAAAACAATTCAAGATTTGTATACACTGCAAAATACTCACCACAATAAGTCTAGCTACCTTCTGTCACCATACAAAGTTGATACAATATTATTGACCATATTCTCCATGCTGTACATTACATCCTCATGATTTATTTATTTTATAACTGAAAGGTTGTACTTCTTGATCCACTTCACCCATTTCACGCCCTGTAAGCCCTCCTCCACTCTGGCAACAACCAATCTGTTCTCTGTATCTATGAGTCTGTATTTTGTTTTGTTTTGTTTATTTTTTAAGATTCTACATATAAGTGAAATCGTATTGTGTTTTTCTTTCTTTGTCTGACATTTCACATAGCATAATATCTTCAAGGTCCATACATGTTGTCACAAACGGCAGGATTTCACTCATTTTTATGGCTGAGTAGTATTCCATTGTATACATATATCATATCTTCCTTATCCATTCATCCATAAATGGACTCTTAGGTTGTTTCCATATCTTGGCTAGTGTAAATAATGCTGCAATGAACATAGGGGTTCATATATCTTTTTGAATTCTGTTTTGGTTTTCTTTGGATAGGTATCCAGTAGTTAAATTGCTGGATTTTATGGTAGGTCTCTTTTTAATTTTGGGGGGAACCTCCATACTGTTTTGCATAGTGGCTGCACCAATTTATACTTCCACCAACAGTGCATGAGAGTTCCTTTTTCTCCATGTCCTTGCCAACACTTTTTATTTCTTGTTTGTTTGATAATAACCATTCTGACAGGTGTAAGATGATATTGCATTGTGCTTTTGATTTTCATTTCCTTAATGATTAGTGATGTTGAGCACCCTTTCATGCGTCTTTTGGCCATCTGTATGTCTTTGGAAAAATGTCTATTCAGATCCTTTGCCAATTTTTTAATTGGAATGTTTGTTTTTTTCTCAGTGAGTTGTATGAGTTCTTTATACATTTTAGATATTAACTCCTCACTGAGTATATGATTTTCAGATATCTTCTACCATTCAGTAGGTTGCATTTTTGTTTTATTGATAGTTTCCTTTGCTGTGCAGAAGTATTTTAGTTTGATGGAGTGACATTCATTTATTTTTGCTTTTGTTTCCCTTGCTGTTGGAGTCAGATCAAAAACACACAATGCTAAGACCAATGTCAAATAGCTTACTGCTTATGTTTTCTTCTAGTTTTATGGTTTCAGGTCATACAATCAAATCTTTAAGCCATTTTGAGTTAATTTTTGTATATAGTGTAAGATAGTGGTCCAGTTTCATTCTTTTGCATGAGGCTGTCCAGTTTTCCCAACACAATTTATTGAAGAGACTGTCCTTTCCCCATTGTATATTCTTGCCTCCTTTGTCATAAATTAATTGACTATACATGCATGGGCTTATTTCTAGGCTCTCTATTCTGTTCCATTGATCTATGTGTCTGTTTTTTATTATTATAGCTGTGTAGTATATTTGTGTAGTATATTTTAAGTGAGGGAGAATGATACCTCTGGCTTTGCTCTTCTTTCTCAAGATTGTTTTGGCTATTTAGGGTCTTTTGTGGTCTATATAAATTTTAGAATTGTTTGTTTTATTTCAGTGAAAAATGCCATTGGAATTTTGATAAGAATTGTATTGAATCTGTAGATTGCTGTGGGTAGTATGGACTTTTTAACAATATTAATTACTAAAATCTGTGAACACAGCATATCTTTCCATTTGTTTCTGTCTTCTTCAATTTCTTTCATCAATGTCTTATAGTTTTCAGTGTACAGGTCTTTCACCTCTTGGTTAATTTATTTCTAGGTAATTTTTTTAATGAGGTTGTAAATGGGATTGTTTTAATGATTCCTCTTTCTGATAGTTTATTATTAGTGTGTATAGAAATGCAACATATTTTTTCATATTAACTTTGTACCCTGCAACTTGAATTAATTTATTGTTTCTAAGAGCTTTTTGGTGTAGTCCTTAAGGTTTTCTATATATAATATCATGTAATCTGCAGAAAGTGACACTTTTACTTCTGTCTTTCCAATTTGTATGCCTTTAATTTCTTTTTCTTATCTTATTGCTGTGGCCAGGACTTCCAATACTACGTTGAATAAAAGTTGGGAGAGTGGGCATCCTTGTCTTGTTCCTTTTCTTTGAGGAAAAACTTTCAGCTTTTCACCATTGAGTATGATACTAGCTGTAGGTTTGTCATATATGGCCTTTATTATGTTGAGGGTTGTTCCCTCTATACTCACTTTGTTGATAGTTTTTATCATAAATGGATGTTGAATTCTGTCAAATGCCTTTTCTACATGTATGAAGATGATCATATTATTTTTATCTTTCAATCTTTTAATGTGGTGTATCACGTTGATTGATTTTTGGATGTTGAACCATAGTTGCATCCCTAGGATAAATCCCAGTTGATCATGATGTATGATCCTTTAAATGTATTGTTGAGTTCAGTTTGCTAATATTTTGTTGAGAACTTTTGCATTTATGTCCACAGGGGATATTGGTCTGTAATTTTCTTTTTTGTGTGTGATTTCCTTGTCTGGTTTTGGTATCAGGGTAATTCTGGCCTCATGAAATGAGTTTGGAAGCATTACCTCCTCTTCAATGTTTAGAAGAGTTTGAGAAAGATAGGTGTTGAATCTTCTTTGAGTGTTTAGTAGAATTCACCAGTGAAGCCATCTAGTCCTCAACTTTTGTTTGTTGGGAGGCTTTTGATTACTGATTCAATCTCCTTACTAGCCATCAGTCTATTCAGATTTTCTATTTCTTCATGATTCAGTCTTGGAAGATTGTAAGTTTCTAGGAATTTATTCATTTCTTCAAAGTTGTCCAATTTATTGGTCTATAATTATTCACAGTAGTCTCTTATGATCCTTTGTATTTTGGTGGTTTCAGTTGTAACTTCTTCAATAGAAACCTTCTTGTGTGTCTTTTATTGGTTCTCTTTGTTAAACTTCTGATTACTCTGCCACTTTGCTTTTTGCTACTTCTTTCATGGATCTATGAAATTCCTATTAATCCATCTACAGAAAGATCTCCATTGTTGTCAACAATACCGTTAAGAATGAATTTCTCCAAGCTCTGTTCCAAGTAATATCAATTCTCTCAGTAGAGTCACAGAGCTTTTCATCTTTAACACCTGTGTCTCTGGCCTACTTCTATGCATGGGCACTGCTCAATAGCTGGAGGCAGGCACTGTGGCCCCTTCTCCAAAAGTGAAACTTCTGCTCTAATGAACATTGGAGCAGGCAGATGTGGCAGCTCCTGGTTTTCTTCCTTACCCCTCCTTAAGTAGATCTTCCACTCAATGAGCAAACTTGGACAGGAAAATTGCAGCCCCAGGATTCTCAGAGTCCTGCACCTGCGGAGGTCTTTCCACCCTATGGGTAGTGCTGAGAGGAGGAAAAGAGACCAGGTTCTACATGTCACACTTGCCTGTAGCAGAGTTTCTGAAACCCAAGGCTGAGTTGGGGAGAAGACCAGGTAGCCTCCATACTCCCATCCCCAGTCTTCTGGGGTAGAGCTTTCATAACATGGAGTAGTGTGGGGAGGAGTAATAGTAATGAAGTGAGTTATGGCTCAAATGTTACAGGCTATCACTATTCTAACTAAAATTAGTAGATTTGCTTGAATGAGTGTTTCTCTACTTGTTGTATGCTCTTAGGACAAGTTCCAGAGGTTTTAAATGATGGTTCTTTAAATAATATTCCCCAGCTCAATGATTTTTTGTTGGGAAGAGAGTTTACCCTAATCCTTATTCCTCCATTCTGAAAGTCAGTCTAAAAAGTTTTTAGTTTTCTACCTACTTGATCTCTGTTTTATGTAAGGATTCAGAGAGATTTATGAACTATGCCACCTTGCTGTCATCTTCCCAGATCCTTTCCACATCCTTCTTTTTAAGAGAGAAAATATTATGCTTAAAATTTAGATGAAAGAATTTTTGTCTTAATGAAGAGTCTCAAACTGTTAAAAAATCTTAAATGTATAAGAATAGTTCTATTTTTAAGCTTTATGATCATGAATACTTCTGAATCCCTTTAATTTTCCAAGCCAAATAAATATTCTATGAATGATATTTAGCTGGTGATGTTCCACAAGTATATATATGAAGGGAAAATATCGCAAAACTATATCTCTTGTGCATTAAAAAAACTGAGCAATAATATTAAGAAAGAATATATTATTTTAAAAAAAGGATTAGTCTTTTTCACCTGAGAATTTCTCTATAGAAAATTGAAATAATCCACACCAAGAAATCACACTGAGTTGCATTTTATGATGTTTAAAAATAGATATTACTGAGGCCGGCCCAGTGGCGCAGCAGTTAAGTGTGCACATTCCGCTTCGGCGGCCTGGGGATCACAGGCTCTGATCCCGGGTGCGGACATGGCACCGCTTGGCAAGCCATGCTGTGGCAGGCGTCCCACATATAAAGTAGAGGAAGATGAGCATGGATGTTAGCTCAGGGCCAGTCTTCCTCAGCAAAAAGAGGAGGATTGGCAGATGTAAGCTCAGGGCTAATCTGCCTCGGAAAAAAAAAAAAAAAACAGATATTACTTTTTTCCAACTTTATTTTCTGTTAGGATTTTAGCTAATTCAATATGAATTTTTTTTTCTCTTTACCAAACTGGTGGCATTCTATCAGACAGTATAACAACAAAGTTTCAATTTGGATCACAATCCTTTTGTATTTATGGTTTTCATAACAATATTGTCTCACTTTGTATCTTGCAACAAAAAACATTTGGTTTTAATATTTACTAGCATTTTATCTTCTAGATTACTACAAGTAACAAGTCAGAACTGGAAACACAAAATAAAATTGATGCAGAACTATTAAAAACTTACCAGAATGATATGTATAAAATTATTTGGGCAGATTAATTCCCAACTTCACAATGTGAAATTATATGAGTCTCAGAATGCTTAATTGACCTGAGCAATAAATTATAAATCTAGTCTGAATTCCACTTGATTCACCTGTGTTTAATATGCAGCAAACATTATTGATATGTATTAAAAGCCCTTGTAGGTACAAAAAGGCTGTTATGTAGCTATAATAAATGGCTGATCTTAGTTTGGTAAAAGGTTTTAAAGTACTTAAAAATAACTCGCACTCTCTCAGATTATTATACCCTTCCTGATGATATACATATTTGCATTTTTAGCTTTTATCAAACTTATGGTAATTTGCATGTAAAACTCAGTTTTGAATCATGTCTCAGTTTGTTCTTCATTGCCTTATTATGCATTTTACTAGGAAATCAGGACTTTATAGAATAGAACATTCTGATTGCGCTTGACCACTTCGAAGCACCAGCCATTAGGAAGACAGATGGAGACGAAAGTAGGGCTATTTCTTCCTCACTCCTTCCCTGATTTAGTGCTGTAGTTGACAGCACTGGCTGCATCCCTCCAGGACTACAGCTCCTGAGAGGCAACTCCAATTCTCAAAGTGCTCCGGTATTGAAATTTTTTCCTTTGGCCTGTCAGGCCTAGACGTGATAATGCATTCTGAAGATACAGTTGGCCAGGTAGAAAGGTGAAGTGAGTTTTAGCAGTTCATCTCTAATTTCTCAGTAAGGCGTGACCCTATGAACAAAGTGAAAGAAACAAGATTAAAGACTTTAAAATTATGAGAAAAAGGGTAGTTACAGTAATTAATTTAATTAGGGATGCATAAAAGGACTTCTGAAAAGCAGCAATGGCACATTTGAGGTTGAAAATTCTAAGTTTGAAATTGGAATCTTTTGGCTTTGATTGCCTATATTTATTCTCAGCAATCCAAGGACAGAGATGAGAAAGCAGAGAATGCAAACCATACATCATTGAAGATAGGCAAGGCAGGACGTTAGAAGGATAAGGAAGTCAGGAAAATAAAGTAAAAATAAAGGATTCAAATAAATATTTTGTTGACCTGGTCAGCTAGGAAGGTCATATTTTGTAGTATAATCAGAAGAAAGTTGAGGAGCTATGATTATAGGGTGAGGAGAAGGCACTAGAAAGCATGATACATATGAAGAGCAAATTTAATATCAGGAAGGAAATGGGGGAAGTAGCAAGATTGGGTATATTAATTAGCCGCTTTTGCTGAAATGATCATTTTACTCTCCAATGTCTAAATAATTTATCAAATAATTCAAAACTATACATAATCTAGTCTCACCCTACTTTTCCACCATTCCCTACCCTACTCAATACTCTGGATGTTTTTCAATCCCCTACACACGTTTGAAATTTCGCAGCTTTGTTCCTTAGTTCCTACTCTTCCCCTTGCAGAGAATTCTTTCTTCCTTTTCCTCATTTTCCCTCACTACAATCCTCACTTATTTCTGCATGTTTAAATTGTATCAGCACTTGAAGGTCCATTTTCCAACTTTTTATTATGAAAATGTTCAAAGAAGAAAAAAATTGTACTGTGAACACTCATATACCCACCTCCTAGATTCTACAATTAACTTTTGACTATATTTGCTTTACCTCTTAACTATCTCTCTAGTCATTCCTCTATCTATCCATCAATCCATCTTAATTTTTCAATATTAGTTGCACTTATCAGTACACAACCCAAAATAGATCAGTGTGCTTTTCATATTAGAGAATGAAAATTTTTTGACTGATCTTTCATCTGAACCTCCACACAATTTTACCTGTACCTCTCAGAGTGTTTTGACCTCTCCTTATATTGTAACTATTATTCAACATTTCATACTTCTCCTGATAGAATGTTATGCTGTGTATATCACACATCTCTTAACACATGCTTTGCCTTCAGTAAAAGTTCAATTATTATATTTGGTGAACTGAGTTAATATATGTGACAGCCTGGAATATATCAACTGAAATAGTAAACACTTGTTTGTGCCCTACTCCTATAGTACTCTAAACTTCTAAGCTTGGGCAATCTTATGCCAATCTGTATTCATTCTCCTTGTAAAATCTGGGCTCAATTGTATAAAGCATAAGACAAATGTTTAACAAATCTGTATCAGCACTCTTGCTGTTGCACTGTCTCTGATACTGGCATCTAGTTTTTCAAGTTTACACCATGTTCTCCTAAAATGGTTATTATTCTGTCTGGATTTCTGCTCCTGATCCTTTCTACACTCATGATTGTGTGACCAATATTAGCTGCCAGATCTTACCAGGGCTTTCTTTTTTACTTTCTACCTGTACCTCCTATGATTATTTGCTGCTTGAATTGCTGTCAATTTACCACCTATGAAATAGTAATGTGGATTTTGGTCATTTAGTGATGGTACTTATGCCCCCTCTGTCATTTTCTTCCACAGGTGGCCCCTTATTTACTGTAATTTTCTATTAGAAGCTCTGTTTTCCAGTCTCTTAATGAACTCATCCTTTGGCTTTATTCTACTCATACCTCTGACTTTTATTTGACCTCAAAGGTATACCTAGGTTCCTGATAACAGCCCAAATTTTAGTTCTGACAGATGACTCTTTGAAAAGTCACAGGCTACTACAGAAATAGTTCTCTGACTACAGTGATATATAAGCATAGATTAAACGATATGCTTGATGTGGTGTAGGGGGTTGATATTGGCACCAAATGGCAAAGGACAAGGTCTAGAACAGACCACCTGCATTATAAGCTCAAGAGGCAGTTGTTAAAATGCAAATTCTTTATGTTTCTCATTTAGGAAGAGAAGTTTTTCATTAAGTTAAATATATTTTAATTAAAGAAATTTTTAACTTAATTTCATCAGTGCTAAAATGTCCTTTCTTTTATGAACTGAAAATAATAGATGTTAGTTTCTGTTTTTTTGATATTACTATATCTAGAATAAAAAGTTGATAATTCTCTAATAGTACAGATTCCTAAGTATTGCCACAGATTTATTAAATCAAAATATCAGAGTAGAGTATGGCACAAGACTGCAATTTTAACGAGTTCCCAAGTCACTTTTATTCACACTAAAGTTTGAGAGCACAGTTGCCTAAACCAGGAATAAAATATTGTGGGGAAAAAAGATGATGGGACTAAGGAGAAGTTGGCTTCCCTGAAGCAAAAAGAGAGAATTAAAATGCATAGGAATGTAAGTAACATCTTGATTTAATATCTGCATAAAACCAAGCTCTCAAGTAAGAATGAATGTAAAATGGTTTTTTAGAAAGTCACTCAAGGACATTAAAGAGAAATTTTCTCATCAAAATTTAACCATTAGTATGTAATTTGTTATAGAGTATTGTTTTACATCTCCATTTAAGTAGTTTTTATTGATTAATACAGATTATACACTATGTAATCGACTTCAATTCCAGATAAGCCATTGATTTAAGGTGTAATATAGTTTTTTTTTCTTTAAATGCTGTCTTGACTCAGCTTTGAGGCCCTGGCTAGAGGCGAGTCAGTTCCCCTTTTTGAGCAATTAAGTCCACACATCAACCACTTCCCTTAGAGGGCTCTCACATTCCTGACACTATGCACCGACCCTAATAATTCCATGGCCAGATAGATACCAGATAACCAGAGACAGCCCCAATGCCCTGGTGCCCATGAAAATATTCAGATAAGCCATTCCACAGGGAGCCTGCAAAACCTAGTTAACTTCACTCAATTTGCTGTACATAAGACCCCTCCTACAGCTCCAGCTTTCTGTAGCCCTATCACCAGGTGCAACCCTCTGTGTGGCCCTGCATGACTGACTTCTCTCATTTGAAGCTCTAAGAAACAAGGAATTCTGCCTTTCATCTGTCCAGGAGTCAATGTATTATGTTCCACCATCAAAAGAATCTTTAAATCCTATAAAACATGAAATCAGATCTAAGCCTTAATATTTTGATATAATTAAACAGTGAGTTACCAGTGCTCACTTGCGCATTAGAAACACCTAGTGTTTTGGGTCCTATAATCATCAGTAAAGAGACTATTCTGTGAATAATTTATGGTGTTATCAGTAAACATGGTAACACAGCAGTGCTGTCAGTCAACATGGTGATTTAACCAGAATAACAAGTACTCTGCTAATGGTGACGTGATATAAAAGTAATCAGAACTGGTGCCAAACACAGGCAGAGTAGGTGCCCACCCAAATAGTATGTTTTGAAGAGCACTAGAAGATGTTCCTGCTTATCTAGAAATATCTTTTCAATTTATCTGCTACCGTGTTTCAAACTCATATTATTTGTCAATCCAAAGATAGAAAGTGTTAACCTCTCAAATTGTATTGAGCACTTGCTATTTTTTGAGCTCAGAGCTGGACACAAGAGATTAAGGAAGAAATAAAAAAAGAGAACTTATCTTCAATTAGGCCACATACAGGTAGAGGATATAGACACATAAATGGGTGATTATAGTAGAGTTGGCTAAATATAATGGTAGTAATAGGGAATGGGAAGTGTCCTACAGTAAAGACCTTTTTGAGGATGTAGCAATTGGGCTAAAACCTGAAGGATGAATTAAGAAAACAAAGATTTGAGGAAGTGCTTCAAGCAGAAAAAATAGCATATTAGCAGGCCCAAATTTGTCAGACCCCCTTCATGACTCACAACATACTTTTTTACTCATATGACAAGACACCTAAAAACATAGAACATCTTACCTTCTTCCTCATATGACACGACATCTGAATACACAAAATTTAAAAACATTGTTTATTGCTACAAAAAAGTATAGGAATTTACTAAATCCAGAGAGATTGATTGCTCAGAAGCCAACCAGAAGCTGGCTATTTTTCCTTGTGCAACTGCACTGAGTCCAAAAAAATAACATTTAAAAAAAAAGCAGAGCTATTTGTTAGAAACTGACACAATTTTAGTACACTCAGAGACATTGATGAGTATGAATTATGCTTTAATTTTCTATAGCTGACTATTGTAAACCTCAAGATGTATTGAAATTATCAAGAATCTGTCCATTGAACTTGCAGTTTATTGAGGAACTAATGGACCGAAATGCCAAAATTTCTGACAAAAAACAAAGTAATCTTGGAATAGTATAAATTAATATGTGAGTCCTGTATCTATGCTGGTATTCCTGAGTCTATGTGCGAACACTGGGCAATGTTTTTGTCCACCTGGCACTATGAAAGAACATCTTTATGAATGTTAAGCATAGCATAGTTTCATAGCAGCCCTATGAAACTGCTAATTTCAAAGCTTAGATCAATCCACATCGGGGATGTTAATTTTGGATCCAAATTGAGATTTAGCCTGACTGAATACAACTCACTGCATTTGAAAATAGTTCATGCTATATATTCTAGTATCCTCACTGACTTGATCCAAGTTGATCAATGAATGTAATTTGAAATTTTATGCAAATAAAGTTGTCTATTTTATTTTTTGTCTGGTATTACATTTCTGCTAAAATCTATATCAATTTTACAAGATAACAAGCAATTCCTCACTACTGTCATCAATAGAAACATTCATGTGCCTACACAAATACGGATTTCTGATCTTCTGGCTAATTGCTGAAAAAACTTGGATACCCCTGCCCTACATCTTCTTTCCTCATTTTTCAAAAATTGATTTTTTCTATGTTCTTCAAATGAGTGAGAATAAACACTACTAATTTTAACAGCAGAAAATTCAATTTATATAGCACCTTATCTTGGAAAAACATCACTACTAGCGCACTGATGTTTTCAGCATGTTGTCAAATACCATTTGAAAATTGTGTCTATTAGTTTTATGCTATTGGCAATCAAAAAGGAGTCTAGAATGGTGAGCTTATGTGGGTCTTCCAAATTATTTGAGGTTCAGGGGAAAGGAATCTTTTCTAACTTTTTACTATGGAAATTTTCTAATATCTACAAAAATATAAAAAATAATATAATGAGCCTCCAGATACCCAACACTCTGGTTCAAAATGTATCAAAAAATTTCCAGTGTTAAATAAACTCCCCACTTTCATACTAGACTGTTTTGAAACAAATCTCAGACACCCTATTTCATCTGTAAACACTTCAAAATGTATCACTAAGATGTAAAGATTCCCTTTTTAAAATACGACCACAATATCATTATCATACCTACCATAATTAACAATAATTTCCTAATATCTTTTAATAAGCTATCAATGTTCAAATTTCCCACTGTCTCAAATCTGATTTCTTTATCGTTCATTTGTTTGAATCTAGATTTAAACAAGGCCCACCTATTGCATTTGATTAATATATATCTTGAGTCTTTTCTTTTGCTTCTTCACATTTTATTTTGAAAAATTTCAACCCTACAGAAAAAGTCAGAGGCATAGTACAATAAACATCTATATTCCATTTATGTTGAACAATTGTTAACATGTTACACAATTTTGTTCCCTCTCTCTCTCTGCATATATGCCTTTTCATTTTTGCTAAATCATTAGAAAGTAGGTTTCAGACAGATGATGCTTTGCCCCTAAATTCTTCCGAATATATCTGCTAAGAACAAAGACATTTTCCTATATAATCATAACACCATTAGGGTAAAGGAATTTTGGAATTGTTCAGTTATTTTTCTTTAAAATACATACATAATTTGAAAATTTAAAAAGTAGGAAATAATGAATAGAATAAAAAGTTTGAGCATAAATTGAAAAGTGTTGCCTCTTGCAAATCTCAATTCGCTACCTGGGCTCGCCCTTTCTGGAAGATGCAACACATAGTTGGTTTTCATCTTTTATGTCACAAGGAGAATGTTTAGTTCCCATTCCCATCAATGTAAAGAGCCTAATTTTTAGTACTAAAATTATTTTTTAATCTTTAAGAAAAGATGATTGGCTGATATACTGTAGAAGGTGATCAATCTGTGCAAGATTTAGAAAAGCTAAAGATGCAAGTGAAGTGATATAGTCATACCAGATTATAAATGTGAAGCAATAATTTCTAAATTAATCAAATTCTGTGAAAAAATTTATAATGGTACATTTTTATATAACAGCGAATCTTTCATAATAGTATATATTACTATCTAAATTTTTCTTTTCATTCAAAGCAAGCCTTGAATGCTAAAAATACCCTAACTCCACAGGCAAAGTTAATCTTTTAGATAGTTATATTGGGTTGAGATTTGTGGGCTCTCCCCGATGGGCCTAGAACACCAAATCACTAACTTGCTGGGTTAAAAGTACTAAAGACCCAGATCAAAATGCAAACATTTATTGTGGAAGGGGTAACACATTAATTCCTGAATACTTTAATAGTAATTGTTTATTCAGTTTGCTAACTGAGAGCAGAGCTTGACTGAGGAAAAGGGTTAGTTTTGAGAAAGAATAGAACGGACAAATTTTAAAATAGACATTACTCCCAAAAGAGAGATGTATAGATGGTAACATCATTAAGGCACCGAGTGCTTGAGAGGATAAAAGATGGAAATGAGGTGTATGGGACTCAAAGTACCTCTGCTTTACACTTTTGTCAGTAACAGCCTGAAGAATGTTACCTCTTCAATGTAATTGAAAATGCCGGAAAAATAGTAAAATGTGAGAGTCAGTGTGCTATTAGTTCAGATAATCAACTGAGACAGTTTGCCAAAAAGAAACTATACTTTATCAGTATGAATATGTCTTGATCCTATTCTGAGCTGCCATACCCCTAACATTTCTTTCTTCTCCAAATGACTCTTCTGAATTTGTTATTGAGTGCTAATGGGAAGCACACTTATATGGATACCCATGATAGAAGAATATTCCTCTTAATTCCAAGGAAGGTATCTTAAGTGTCCTAAAAAGTAGGAAAAGGAAATTCCCTTATCACATAGATGAAGCCCATCAATTCTGATTTTCACTGGCTCATGTGCACAGTCAGATCATTTCCCATCCAAGAAATTACATGCTGAACTATATTAGCATTTTCTTTAATGTTCAAGGACTTCAGACGTGGGTACCTGATATGCCTTTAGTTGCCCTGAAAATGAGAAGAGTCTTGAATAGTTCTAGTATCTAGGTAGCTTCAACCATAGTTCTACTTACATGTAACCATACAACCAGAGAATTCAGTGGAAGAAAAATGAGATCAAATGACTGGCAGTTTGTTTGCATATTAAAACATATCAGCAATGTATAATATGGAAAGATGGACTTGTAATGCTGACAGTATTTTTTGAAGAAGAACACTTAGAATCAATTTAATATTGATTCAGGAAGTCCTTTAAGAAAGAAAGATATCTGCTGTTTTTAGCAATCTGATGGAAAATTGGCTCTTGCTCTCCAGGGTTTGTTGGGCTCAGAAAGACAAAAAAGGAAGATGTTCTGGAAGAACATATGGTTTTGAAAGCCAGAAGTTTTACTCATTGGTCAATACACTTGGATTAGCAGACATTTGGTCCTGTCCGAAACATCCACAGACACTGGATCCATACCAAAAGATCCTTGACGTTTGATCCATGCCAAAATGTCCCTGAGCTTCTTTGGTCCATGCTAAATGGTTTTGGTCAGGACCAAATATCAAAGATCTTTTGGCGTGGACCCAATGTCTTATGGGCATTTTGGACAGGACCAAATAAGACCGGATATCAAGTACCTTTTGGCATATACCCAATGTCTTATGGATATTTTGGACAGGACCAAATGATCTTGCAAATATCAAGAACGTTTTGGCGTGGACCAAATGTCTTATGGACATTTTTGAAAGGACCAAATGTCTTGCAAGTTACACTTGCCATTAAATGTTTGCATTATCGTTTCTACAAACAGGTAGAAGATCGATAAAGGAATATGAAGACTGATTAAATAAACCACATTAAGTGCTGTGCTAATTAAAGTCAGTTTAAAGTTATTTTTGAAAACTTCTTATAAAGATAAATTTTTAACAGGGTTTTGACAGAAGTCAGAGGGTGGGGTTGATAAGAGGAAAAGGATATTTCAGGCAGAAATATTTGTATATGTAGAGTGGCAAGAAGAGCAGATATGAGTAATGTATGTATGAAGTAAGGCAGGCAGCTAGTTTGCCTGAAATGCAGGAAAGAAGCCATGGGATTTGAGTTATATCTATGTTTAAACCCTGGATTTGATACAAATCTTTTACCATCTCAGACTCAGTTTTCTCATCTGTAAAACTAGGGACAATAATGCATCTCTCAGAATGACTGTGGTGAAGACTGAATTATATCATGCATGTAAAAGCATCTAGCACATGGCCTGGCATTTGGAGGATTCTCATCGCATATGTCTTCCCTGTTTCTCTCCCTTGAAAGGAAGCATTGCCAGATGGGGAAAACTAATCCAAAAGAGGTGTAAAAGCCAGGCTAGAAAGTTTGCTTTTACAATGAAAAGTAATTGAAGAATATTATTGCTCTTTTAAGAAGAAAGTGGCCTAATTGTAAGTTCAGTACCAATAAAACTTACAATGCAGTGTGGGAAATAAACATTAAACAACCTCACAAGTAAATATGGAGCACAAATTGTGATAAGTGATATAAAAGAAAATAAGAGGGCCTTATAAAAGAAAATAACAGGGTTAACCTAATTTGGAATGGAGGATTCAGATAAAGCCTTTCTAAGGATGTGACACTTAAGCTGTGATATAAAGATAAGAAGTTAATAAGGCAGAGAAAGGAAACAGAGTGCAGTCCATGCAGAGGGAATATCATGTATAATGGCTCCAGGGTAGGACAGTGCTTGATATATTTGAGGAACTGAAAAAAGGACCGTGTGACTTAAAGGTAAAGAATGAGGGGGAGAGTAGAAGATGAGCCTGGAGAAGTGGGCACACTATTATAATGTGATTAAAGAGTTCTGAGCATTGTTGATATAATCCAATTTGCCTTAAAAATATCACGCTGCCTGCAGTGTGATGATAGGCTTAACGGCAATCAAGAGTGAAAATGAGGAGACCAACTTGGAGGTTATTGCAGTAGTCTAGGTATTTAATGATGGCAGATTGGAGTGTGTGGTGGAGAGTTTGAGGTGTATTTTGAAGATGATATCTATAAGACTTGATAATAAATTGAATGTGGAAGGTAAAAGAAAAGGATGGCTCAAGGTTGATGTGCAGAATTTGGGCCTGAGCAACTAGATGGGATGTGGGAGACTAAGAAATAGGCTGGAGGTGTGGAATTAAGAATTCTGTCTATTAATTTGAGATATATGAGATATGCAAGTGGACATGCCAAGTAAGAAGTTGCACATATGAATCGGGAAGTCAATGAGAGATGATGATGACGATGATGGTAAAAATGTAATGAATTCTGAGATCTCATCATACCTCTCCTAAAAACTACCATGACTTTTGCAATTTACAAAAATATGCATTAGTAGCATTTTTTGGCTCTAATGAATTGCAAAATTTATCCATGTCATTTAGAAATTGTATTTTTCTTTCTAGAAACATCCAAATGAGAATTTTATCTAGTTTTAAATCTCAGAGAATAGAAAAAGTAGTCTTTAAAAACTTATTTGAGACAGAAACTACATGGAAATTGACAGGTTTATATTGAAGCCATATTAGATTGATCATGATTTTATTTTGATATGCTTGTTGATGTCTTAATTATTTCCTCACCAGAGAATAATACTTATTCACAAGTTCAGATAAGACACACATCTACTCTTTAGCTGCTGCTATTATATAATGCCTATGCAAGACATAGGAACCTGAGCATAATCCTTAGCTCTCATAATCCTCATTAGGGAAGTGAAATAAGGGACCTTTATCTTTCCACTACACATGTAGTCGATACTCCTTAAGGACTATTGCTTTTTCTATAGGAGAATAAGGGCAGTCAAAGCCCACTGCTTCTCATGTGTCTAGGGAAAAGAAAGGAGAACTTCTCTTAGCACTTGAAAACAAGGCCTTTGTTAACCCTTACAGAAACTTCTAGTGAACTAAAAAAGATGGATGCAGCCCATGGGCACATGACTTGGCAAGTGGTGTGCAGATTGGATTTTGGCCCCTATTTGCCCCCTTAGCTTGGCATCTTTGTTCAATGAACAAACCTAAACAACTGTATGCAGTAACCCTGTTTATAAACTCCTTAGGGACAAGAAGGCAACATAGTGCAATGGAAAGTTCACTGATCTAAGAAGCAGGCAGAGGATGAGCTGTGTGAACACAAGAAAGTCATTCATGCTTTCTGTGTCTCAGTGCCCTTAACTGTAAAATAAGAAGATTTTAATAATGATCCAATAAGTGTGTCCCAAATTAATATTTTCTGATCCCCCCCATCAGTCTGCTATTTGCTATTGTTCATAAATGTGTCCTTATGATTGGTGAACATAACTGAAAGACACCCTACATTTCAAAGACATTTTTATGTCAGAAACTTTTCCATGCGTTTGCATATAATATTTTCTGAAGTGAACTATTTGCTTGTTCTAGACAATTGAGAACTTGATTTTATACTACACTAATTTTACAAAATTTCTTTTCTGAAAAGTATTCTGACCATTTTAATGACCTGATAGAGATGTTAGTCAAATGGCTTTTGATGATTCAGCAATACTTCTTAAATAAAGTGTTGATTGTTCCAGAGATAGTGACGCAGATCTAATTCAATGGCTGCTACTAGAGTAATAATAATGCCACTTGTTTGTGAAAATTAGACATTGATTCATTAAGGCCAACCTTAGTTTTAGTACAACTTCCCCAGGTCTACTATAATTATGTCCATCCAGAAGTTATTTACTCTATTAAGAGGCAACATTACAGTTAATGGAAGCTTAGGAGTTTTGTTTGCTTGGTTTTTTTATTCTTGACATTGTAAAACATTTAAAATATTCCTTGTTAAAATATTCCAAGAAAAACAGAAGCATATCACACTTTCCTAAAGGCAGCACCAAATTTTCTAAAAGAAAGGGAAAATAGTTAAGTATTTATAATAGTATAAAATATTCAACTTTTTAAAGTAAAATTTGGTCAACCATCATGTAAAACTTTAGCTTCTGTTTTCTATGTTTAAGAGTGAAATTTAAAAAATAAAAACAAAAGAAATGGGAAAACATTAACACTGATTAGAAACTGGACAAAATGAAATATGTAAAAGGCAAAATATTATGCCAAGTTATGTTATGCATAAATGATTATATTAGCTTTGGTTTAAAGGAAATAATAATAAGTGATATTTATGGTGTAATTACTAAACATTTTGTGTGCCATATATTATTCAATTCAGAAAACTTCCATGAAGTATGGAAAGATTAGGAAAAGTATATTGTCAGGAGTCATTCATTCATTTAAATAACATTTATCGAACTCCTACCAAGTGTCAGGTACTATGCTAAGTGCTAGGTGCTAAGTGATAAGTAGTGATAAACAAAGCAAACAGTGCTCGCTCCCTTGGAACGTATAATCTAGTGGCATATATAGCCATTAAATAAGGAATCACTCAAAATACATAAGCATATGGGAATAATTGTTATGAAACTACCAAACTGGTTTCTATTGAAGTAAATAGCAGGTGGACTTTATCCACACAGGAATGTAAGAGGGGGGCCTCCCTAAGATAGCAAGGCTTACGCTGAAACCTAAAGAATAAGGATTGAGCAAGGCAGAGTTATGTCAAGAGTCTTAGAGACAGAGGACTTAGCATGTTCCAAAGTCTTAGGGATAAAGGAATCCCAAAAACAGTGCTGCTGGAACATAGTGAGAAAAAGAAGGCAGAAAATAGTATTGGAAATGCCAATGACCAGATCATACAAGGGCTTGAGGGTTTTATTAAGGATTGGAAAATCAATGAAAATTTTTAAGCAGGGGATGTCTTATTCAGACTTATATTTCTTAAAAGATCATTCTGTGATCTAATGTGTGGGAAATGGAGTATTGTGAGACTAGAATAAAAGAGGGAGAAATATCAGGAGGCTATTGGAGAAGTTTGGGTGGGAAAGGTTGATTGCTTGGACTAGGGTGGTAGTAATGGAAATGGAATTAAGTGGACATATTTAGACTATGTTATTGCAGTAAAGTAGAAAGTACCTAATGATGGATTGTATGTAAATATATAAGGGAATTCCAGGTGACAAGGATGACTTCCAGGTTTCTGATGTGAGCAAGTGGATGAATGGAAATGTCTTTTTCTAGAATGAGATGGAATGGGAGTAGAGGTCAAGAGTCTTGTTTTGAACATATAGTCTGAAACTTCAGTAAGATATTGAATTGGAGATGACAATTAGTAATAAGTCTGAAATTCATAGAAACAATGTGAATTGGAGATTGTATTTTGGGAGTTGTAACTAGATGCTATTTAAAGTCATGAAAGTAGATACAATCACCTGAGGAAAGTTTGGGACTTTAAAGCTATAAAGAAGAGGAAGAAGAGCAAGCAAAAGTAATTGAGAAGGAGTAGAAAGAAAATGTTAGTCAAGAGCTTGTATTATCATGGAAGCCAAGGGAAGAAAAAGTCTTAGTATGGAAGAGTCCTCTGTTTTAAATGCTACTGAAGTAGCAAAGAAGATGATGAAAACCAGTAAGTGGCTCAGACTAGTTAGTTTAAATCAGTTTTTAAAGGGAGAAGATTTTTTTCTTGAACAGCATAATAATGTCATGCCACTAATAAAGTATCAGTTTGACTTTCATATAAAAAAGAATATAAGATATAGTACAGGGAACTTGAACAGCGACAACGAAAAAACAAAGAAATAAAAATTGTAGGTATATTGGCTCTAGCAGCCCAAAACAAAAGCTTTTTATAGTAGATTCTGGTGAGATTGAAAAACCACATGCTTACAGAACATATTACATTTAACAGTCTCTGTGAGCATTATTTTCTCAGAAAAGGGGAATTATGATCATATAAAAGTGTTTATTTTTCATGTAAATGCAATGCAATATTGTCATGTAGTAAAGAGTCAGCAACTATGATCACGTAAAAGATCTTTAAAGAAGAAAAAACTACGGTTTTGTCTTTCCCAGTAAAACATATGTAATATTTTGTATGATATCTTCATATGTGCTATCTCAAATCTTTAGTCTCCTATTTAAAAAAATTTCTAAAAATTATTTTACTTTAATGAGACGCCAAAAACTAATAAAAATTTAATGTAGCCATACATAAAATAACAATATAAAATAAAATATTAAAACAAAGGATTGATATTCATGTAAACACACATCTTGGAGTTCTAAATGTTTAATCATATGAACATTATAATAGTTCAAAGTATTCTAATGCGTATTAGCCATAGACGAAGAATTTAGACTGTTTTACTTATATTGACTAAATATTTAACATGAGCTTGCATCCTGTTTTATTAAAAAAAGAGTGAGCATGTATTTGTGAGTCTTTTACCCCATACACTTGCTTTTACAATTATTAATTAAACAGGAAACAAGCAGAGTACCAAAAAACATCCCAAAGTTTGCCTGTATTTAGTATATATTGATAAATATCATTAGTGTACTAAAATGCATAAGAGAAGGAACACAAGCATAAAGGACAGGGATCCAGAAGATCACAGAGCTAGTCCCAAAGCTGCCCTTTAGTAGCCATGTGACCTTGAGCATACTCCTTAATCTACCGAACTTCCAATTATGCTCATTATCCTGCCTAAAAACAAGAAAATTAAACTCCTTGTCCACTAGAAGTTCTAATTCAATAGGCCTGAACTGAGGCCTGAGCATTACTAGTTTGAAAATGCTCCCCAGGGGATTCTGGTACAAACTCAGAGTAGAGAATCCCTTGTTCAGAAATATCACCTGGGAGAGTTCTCGTCAAGATGGCGCTGTGAGCAGACATTGAACTCGCCTCCTCCCACGAACACAACTAGTTTACAACAATTTTGGGAAGAATCACCCTGGATTGAAAACTGAAAACTGGATAAAAAGAACCCCCATGACAAGGGACAGTCCTGATGAAAGCAGAAGAGGCAGTAACTCCGGCCAGAGAGGAAAAAAGCCACCTTTGGGAGCAGCGGAGCTTCTCAGCTGGCCAGGCGGGAGCCACCCTAAGGTACGCAGCCCTCCCTGGAGGAGTGAGGTCCGGAGCAGGGGCAATACTGCTATAACCATCCTTCGGACTCAGCCCAACTGAGATGAGGGTCTTACTATCTGGCTTTGGTGGCTATTAACTGCAGCAAGGACACCCCAGAAAAGCTATCGGCCGAAAGCCGAAAAGATCCGCGTCTTAAAGGGCCCACGCATAAACTCACTCATTGCAGCAACCTAAAATCACCAGAGAGAAGGCTGAGTGTCCTTTGGTGAAACAAGACTCACCTGGTGGGCTCTGGGGGCAGCTTGGTGAGAGGAGGATCCCCTCCTGAGACTGAGACATTAGTGGGGGCCGTTGTTCTGAGCTGGTCCAGGTGTGCTGATATGGACACCAGTGTGGGCCATTGAGGTGCGTCCCTTGGGCTGTTAGCCCAGGGGTCTGCCACACCCACTAGAGCACATATTTAATCCAGTTCAGCCAGGGCAGGCAACCCACCCTAGGGACTGGCCCCACCTAACAGCAAGCCCTCAGGATACTTTTCAGCCTGCATTGACTTAGTGCTTTGATCCTCTACAGGCAGGCAAGGGTGTCTGCCTCTGTGGGGCAGGGCTTGTGTGAGGACCAGGTGAACTGTGGGGGGCATTGGGGCAGAGGTGGGGGCCTCTGCAGTGTGGCGGTGGGGTACGCTCCAGGGGGTTGAGAAGTGTGCACGGACCAGGACTTTGTTGACAGTGTATGTGGTCCAGAGGGGGATGAGGCTTATCAGCGGAAGAAGACTTGTGCTTCACAAATAGCCATAAAAAGTATCAGCCCCACCTTCCAAAGCCTGAAACAACTGAGTGCCTCCATGCCAAGGGCTAGCCCCACTCAGCTGCACTCCTAAGAGAACTGACATCAGCCTTGTTGGCCTCAGGCCTATCACAACTGTAAGCCCCTGAGCCTAGCAACCAGCTACACTGGGTACCAACCCAATTAAGAGGACACTTGCAATAAGAGTGTGCTAATAGACTTTGTAGCCAACAGTGCTGAGGCCCCTCCAAACCGGATTTACAAACAGCTGGCCAGGGAAGGAAAGATCAGACTCCCTGGGTACCTGCAGTGGGAGCAACCCTGCCACAGCAGAAGAACACAAGTAGCCCACATAGGGGTCACTCCTGGTTTTTATGGTCTGGTGACAAGAGGGAAGCACACTGTGGGCCTCATAAGGCATCTCATACATAAGGCCACTTCTCCAAGATCAGGAGACATAGCCGACTCACCTAGTACAAAGAAAATAGCACAGAGAAAGAGGCATAATTAGGAGGCAAAGGAATACTTTCCAAGCAAGGGAACACTACAAAACACCAGAAAAAGAACTAAGTGAAACAGAAACTAGCGACCTCCTTGACAAGGAATTCGAACAGAATATAATGAGGATGCTCACAGATATGCAGAGAAGAATGGATGAACACAGTGAGCACATCAGCAAAGAATTGGAAGATATAAAAAAGAACAAATCAGAAATGAAGAATACAATACTCGAAATGAGAAATTCACTAGAGGGACTCAATAGCAGAGTAGAGGAAGCAGAAGAACGGATCAGCGAGCTAGATGAAAGATTAGAGGAAATCACCCAAGCAGAACAGAAAAGAGAAAAATGAATTAGACAGAATGAGAACAGTGTAAGGGAACTCTGGGACAATATCAAGCGTGCTAACATTCGGATTATAGGGGTCCCAGAAGGAGTAGAGACAAAGGGGCAGAAAATTTATTTGTCGAAATAATAGAGGGAAATTTTCCTCACCTGAGGAAGGAAACAGACATCCAAGTTCAGGAAGCACAGAAAGCTCCAAACAAGAGAAGCCCAAAGAGGCCCACACCAAGACATATTATAATCAAAATGTCTAAAATTAAAGACAAAGAGAGAATCCTAAAAGCAGCAAGAGAAAGGCCACAAGTGACATATAAAGGGAAGCCCATCAGGCTGTCAGCAGACTTCTCAGCCGAGACTCTACAGGCAAAAAGAGAATGGCACGACATATTTGGAGCGCTAAAAGGAAAAAGCCTACAACCAAGAATACTCTATCCATCAAGGCTGTCATTCAGAATGGAAGGAGAGATAAAGAGCTTCCCAGACAAGCAAAATTTAAAGGAGTTTATCACTAGGAAACCAGTTCTACAAGAAATGCTGAGTGGACTTATTTAAGTGGGAAAGTAATGACCACAAATAGAGATAAAAGAAAAAAAATTATCAAAAAACCCAAAACAACAACAAGAAAAAACAGGCAATAAAATCACATGTAAGGTAAAAGTATAGTAAAGGCAGCAGATCAACTACCTGTAAAGGTAATATGAAGGTTAAAAGACAAATGTGCTAAAATTACCTATTTCAATGATAAGAGGGTAATGGATATATACACACACTAAACAAAAGACTATATATGATGTGAAAAACATATAATGTTGGAGGAAGGGAGTGAAAAATTAGAGCTTTTAGAA
Source organism: Equus quagga (assembly GCF_021613505.1). Classification (NCBI taxonomy): domain Eukaryota; kingdom Metazoa; phylum Chordata; class Mammalia; order Perissodactyla; family Equidae; genus Equus; species Equus quagga. The sequence goes on from NC_060276.1 coordinate 54,784,278, forward strand.
AGAGGTCAAGCTAAAGAGTCTATCTACTCAATATAGACTGTTATATGCATAGTATATTAAATAGGATCCTCATGGTAACCACAAACTAGAAACCTATAACAAGCAGGAAAAAAAGTAAGACAAAAGAAATCAAACATATTACTAAAGATAGCCATCAAATCACAAGGGAAGAGAGCAAGAGAAAAAGAAAGGAACTGAGAAGAACTACTAAAACACCCAAAAAAAGAAAAAGTGACTAAATGGCAATAAATACATATTTATCAATAGCTACTTTAAATGTCAATGGATTAAATGCTCCAATCAAATGCCATAGGGTGGACAACTGGATAAAAAAACAAGATCCATGTATATGCTGCATACAAGAGACACACTTCAGACCTACAGACACTCACAAACTGAAAGTGAAAGGATGGAAAAAGATATTCCACGCAAATGGCAAAGAAAAGAAAGCAGGGGTAGCAATACTTATATCAGACAAAATAGACTTTAAATCAAAAACTGTAATAAGAGACGAAGACGGGCACTACATAATGATAAAGGGAACAATCCAACAAGAAAATATAACACTTGTAAATATCTACGCACCCAACATAGGAGCACCTAAATATATAAAGCAATTATTAACAGAAATTAGAGGAGAAATAGACACTAACACAATAATAGTAGGGGACTTTAACACTCCACTTACACCAATGGGTAGATCATCCAAACAGAAGATCAATAAGGAAACACTCGCCTTAAAGGACACATTAGACCAAATGGACTTAGTAGATATATACAGAACATTCCATCCAAAAACCACAGAATGCACATTCTTTTCAAATGCCCATGGAACGTTCTCCAGGATTGATCACATATTAGGCCACAAAACAAGTCTCAATAAATGTAAAAAGATTGAAATAATACCATGCATCTTTTCTGACCACAAAGGTATGAAACTGGGAATCAACTACAGAAAGAAAACCAGAAAAGCCACAAAAATGTGGAGATTGAACAAAATGCTACTGAACAATGATTGGGTCAATGAAGAAATCAAAGAAGAAATCAAAAAATTCCTGGAGACAAATGAAAATGAAAACATGACATGCCAAAATCTGTGGGATACAGCAAAAGCGGTCCTAAGAGGGAAGTTTATAGCAATTCAGGCCTACCTCAACAAAGAAGAAAAATCCCAAACAGACAATCTAAAAGTGCACCTAAAGGTACTGGAAAAAGAACAACAAACACAGCCCAAAATCAGCAGAAGGAAGGAAATAATAAAAATCAGAGCAGAAATAAATGAAATAGAGACTAAAAAAACAGTAGAAAAAATTAATGAAACCAAGAGCTGGTTCTTCAAAAAGATAAACAAAATTGACAAACCCTTAGCTAGACTCACCAAGAAAAAAAGAGAGAAGGCTCAAATAAATAAAATCAGAAACAAAAGAGGAGAGATTACAACTGACACCTCAGAAATACAAAAGATAATAAGAGAATACTATGAAAAACTATACGCCAACAAATTGGATAATCTACAAGAAATGGATAAATTCTTAGAAACATGCAACCTTCCAAAACTGGACCAAGAAGATGTAGAAAATTTGAATAGACCGATCACCAGTAAGGAGATCGAAACAGCAATTAAAAACCTCCCAAAAAATAAAAGTCCAGGACCAGATGGCTTCCCGGGTGAATTCTACCAAACATTCAAAGAAGACATAATACCTATCCTTGTCAAACTCTTCCAAAAAATTGAAGAGGAGGGGAGGCTTCCTAACTCCTTCTATGAAGCAAACATTATCCTGATACCAAAACCAGACAAGGACAACACAAAAAAAGAAAATTACAGGCCAATATCACTGATGAACATCAATGCAAATATCCTCAACAAAATACTAGCAAATCGAATACAACAATACATTAAAAAGATCATACATCATGATCAAGTGGGTTTCATTCCGGGGATGCAGGGATGGTTCAACATCCACAAATCTATCAACGTGATACACCACATTAACAAAATGAAGAATAAAAATCACATGATCATCTCAATAGATGCAGAGAAAGCATTTGACAAGATACAGCATCTATTTATGATAAAAACTCTAAATAAATTGGGTATAGAAGGAAAATACCTCAACATAATAAAGGCCATATATGACAAACCCACAGCAAATATCATTCTCAATGGAGAAAAACTGAAAACTATCCCACTAAGAACAGGAACCAGACAAGGATGCCCACTGTCACCACTCTTATTTAACATAGTATTGGAAGTCCCAGCCAGAGCAATCAGGCAAGAAAAAGAAACAAAATGGATCCACATTGGAAAAGAAGTGAAACTGTCACTCTTTGCAGATGACATGATTTTACATCTAGAAAACCCTAAAGAGTCCACTAAAAGACTTTTAGAAATAATAAAGGAATACAGTCAAGTTGCAGGATACAAAAATCAATGTACAAAAATCCATTGTGTTTCTATACACTAACAACGAAGTAGCAGAAAAAGAAATTAAGAATACAATCCCATTTACAATTGCAACAAAAAGAATAAAATACCTAGGAATAAACTTAACGAAAGAGGTGAAAGATCTGTACACCGAAAACTATAAAACATTGCTGAAAGAAATCGAAGAAGACACAAAGAAATGGAAAGATATTCTGTGCTCTTGGATTGGAAGAATTAACATTGTTAAAATGTCCATACTTCCTAAAGCAATCTATAGATTCAATGTAACCCCTATCCAAGTTCCAACAACATTTTTTACAGAAATAGAGCAAAGAATTCTAAAATTTGTATGGAACAACAAAAGACCCCGAATAGCCAAAGGATTACTGAGAAAAAAGAACAAAGCTGGAGGTATCACACTCCCCGATTTCAAATTATACTACAAAGCCATAGTAACCAAAACAGCATGGTACTGGCACAAAAACAGACACACAGATCAATGGAACAAAATTGAGAGCCCAGAAGTAAACCCACACGTTTATGGACAGCTAATATTCGACAAGGGAGCCAAGAGCACACGATGGAGAAAGGAGAGTCTCTTCAATAAATGGTGTTGGGAAAACTGGACAGCCACATGCAAAAGAATGAAAGTAGACCATTCCCTTACACCATGCACAAAAATCAACTCAAAATGGATTAAATACTTGAATGTAAGACCCGAAACCATGAGACTTCCAGAAGAAAACATAAGCAGTACGCTCTATGACATTGGTCTGAGCAGCATATTTTCAAGTCCCATGTCTGACTGGGCAAGGGAAAGAAAAGAAAAAATGAACAAATGGGACTACATCAAACTAAAAAGTTTCTGCACAGCAGAGGAAACCATCAATAAAACGAAAAGACAACCTAACAATTGGCAGAAGATATTTGCAAACCACATAGCAGATAAGGGGTTAATATCCAAAATATACAAAGAACTCATACAGCTCAACAACAAAAAAACCAACAGTCCAATTAGAAAATGGGCAAAAGATCTGAACAGAGATTTCTCCAAAGAAGATATACAGATGGCCAACAGGCATATGAAAAGATGCTCAACATCATTAGCTATCAGGGAAATGCAAATCAAAACTACAAGGAGGTATCACCTCACTCCAGTCAGAACGGCTATAATTAATAAGACAGGAAACAACAAATGTTGGAGAGGGTGTGGAGAGAAGGGAACCCTTGTTCACTGCTGGTGGCAGTGCAAACTGGTGCAGCCACTATGGAAAGCAGTTTGGAGTATCCTCAGAAAATTAAGGATAGATCTACCATATGATCCAGCTATTCCACTGCTGGGTATTTATCCAAAGAACTTGAAAACACAAAGGCATAAAGATACTTGCACCCCTATATTCATTGCGGCATTATACACAATAGCCAAGACTTGGAAGCAACCTAGTTGCCCATCAAGGGACAAATGAATAAAGAAGATGTGGTATTTATACACGATGGACTACTTCTCAGCCATAAGAAATGGTGATATCCAGCCATTTGTGACAACATGGATGGACCTTGAGGGTATTATGCTGAGTGAAATAAGTCAGAGGGAGAAAGTCAAATACCATATGATCTCACTCATAAGTAGAAGATAAAAACGACAAAAAAAAAACACATAGCATTGGAGAATGGACTGGTGGTTACCATTGGGGAAGGGAGGAGGGGGGAGGGCAAAAGGGGTGTTAGGGTCATATGTGAGGGGATGCACTATAATTAGTGTTCGGGTAGTGAACATGATGTATTGTATCCAGAATTTGAAATATGATGTACATCCGAAAAAAATAAAAATTAAAAAAAAGAAAAGAAATATCACCTGGATTTCTGGCATTTGTCACACCAGTTACCTGGAGAAACTGTGCTATATTGCCTGAGCTAGAAGTCAAGGTGATTTTTTCTAAACCCATCCCACAAATCTAGATAGTAGAGATGCTTCCTTGTTTCAGTCACGGCTCTAGGTGAAAGAGAGAAATGGAAATCACCCCATAAAAATCCCTAACTATAAGCTAATGCTCACATGGATTTGGAAACAGAATTCAAATGATTACTTGTCCCTCCAAAGAAAATCCACACCACAAATTTAGTTTGAGTAGGGCCTGAATTGAATGTATTCCCAGATACATGAATGAAGTAAAGGCAACTTCTTTCTGGCAAAACATTCTTTAAGCTCAGGCCTCAAAGTGTCCCTACTCATAAATAATCAAGTAAAATGAGATACAGTAAAAAAAAAATCACCAAACACATGATGAAATAAGACACTGTGAAGAAGAATCAGCAGAAATAACAAGCTGCAGACTAAGGCCACCAAAGACTGCAGATATAGGAACTATAAGATACACAATTGGAAGATTTACTCCTGCATGGAACCCTTATATTACTATATCCACATTTGCATACAAAATATGTATATTAATATGCACACATATAACACAAAATAACATAGACAGTATACTCATCAAAGACTTGTTAAATGTGCCTTTGTCATATCAGCAAAAATCAAGGTGCATCAATTTTGGCAGTTGACACCAAGTGAAGACTTTTGCTTTATTTTTTATAAAGAAAAAGAGGCAAACTTTTGTAGAGAATCACATTAAAAGAAAACTAAAACATTCCAACAAAACATTAAGAATAAGTGAAAAGCTTAATAAAGAAAAGGAAAAACCAGCTAGTTTATACAACAAAAAAAATGTGTCCAATAAACAGATCATGAGCCTCATTCATAATTAAAGAAAAGGATATTAAAGCCTAAATGAAATGCATTTTCCATCTCTCAGACTGGCAAAAATTAAGATGCTTGAAATCATCCAATGTCAGCAAGATTGGGGAAAAGTGCTCTCGTTTGCTATGAATTGGTGCTACCAATCTGTAGAAGAACTCCTCAGTATCTATCAAAATTTTTGATCCATTGTACCATAACCAAGTCATTTCATTTTTCTGGAGAGTCATTGAATAGATGCACTATCACATGTGCACACATATTTGTACACAAATGATATTTACTGCACCTTTGTAATAGCAAAAATGTGAAAATAAGTGAAATTCTCATCAATAAAGTACAAGTTTATAACTTTTGAAAGTTCCATATAATAGAATACTAGGCAAACATGACATCGATAGAAATATATAGGCTGATACTAAAATATCTCTCCACATTACATCAAGTGAAAAAGATAAATAAAGAAGAGCTCTCTGCACAAATACACACACACACATACACACACATATGTACACTATATATAGGTACACTGATATTTTTTATGGACTTGATATAATTTTATACCTATTGGTATATATTTATACCTATTTGCTATATCAATTTTTATAATGTATAGTTTTCATAATAAGAAAAATGATAGCATAATAAGAAGAAAAATAGTCTGATTGTTTTATAACATTAACAAGATCAATTGCACATTCTATAACACTGATATGAAACCTCTGCTTTTATTTAAGTCTTCTGGATTCTTTTTTAAAAAACCTCCTTACCTTATACATCACAAACCTGAAAGATATTTTCTTTCTACTTTGGTTTCTGAAAGATTAACTATTAGATAGAAGTTCTGAGTGTAAATCATTTCTACAAGGCTTAAAATACTTTCTATTATATAATCTATTTTTTAAAATCACAAGATTATAAACCACTTATGTTTTTTCTTCCTTCTAGCTGCAAAATTTTAATACTCACTTTTCAGTTATAACCTAACAAATGTATAAAAAACAAAAAAATCATTATGCAAAAAAAGAGAACAAAAAAAGAATAAAGTAACTGAAAATACTAAAGATTAAAATTACGGCAGTACATTATAATTGCCATATTTTGTCTAATACACAGTATCTTACTTAAAAGGATATATAAAATTATCTGTTTTCCACTAAATAGCATTATATATTGGCAATAGTTTTCTCATGAATTAGAAAATACTAGAATTTGCTTAGGTAGCATGTTTATGTACAAACAGATTTTATCAGATGCTGATCTCAATTGCAGTAGATATTTCCCACTAAGAAAACTATTTATACAGTTAGCAAGCTGTCATTCAGTAAAACTCAATTTTTAAATTAAACAGATGGTGATAAAGAAATTAATGAACATATAGTTGTTTGCTATCTGTACTAATTTGCATTTCTAAATTACTCAGGTTATGCAGCAATTAAGCATTAATTGCTTTTAGACAAATGAATATCTCAAAATGAGTGACGAATTATGATGGAATTGTCTAAGAAACATCATGAATCCTACTGTCACTGCCCCAATGCAACATTCTATTGAGACATTTTCAAGTGTACAAATGGAGGGAATGAACGATGTGCTGATTTACCACATTTTACAATGTGGTTTTATTGTACCATATAAGGAAAAGTATGGTATCTTCACATATATGAATATTTAACTGAAAAGTGAAAATTTATAGCGCTATTGGGGCCTGAATCTCTTACATATATATAGAACTCAATAGTCTCTTAACATGTCTTTTGACAAAAGCAATTTCAAGCAATATTGACTTATTATAATTTATTGTTAGCCAAGTGAACCTGCCATTTTATCCTATTAATTTGGTGAGATAAGGCACTTCGTATGATAGCTGATTGGAATACGGCAATGGAAAGGTTTGCAGTGATCAAAGGAAATCAAATGAATAGAGATAAGGTGCGTGTTCAGAAGCCATTTGTCTGAATAGACATCCATGAATAAATCTGAAGGCAAAAACACAGTAGAAGGCATTCCGTTGAAAGAAGTTTTAGACTAGTGTTTACCAGAAGGGAAGCGGGGAGGGAGGAAAGGATAATAGGGCACTTGTGTACGGTGACGAATGGTAATTTGTCTTTGGATGCTGAACATGACATAGTCTACACAAAAATTGAAACGTAATGATGTACATTTGAAATTTATGTAATGTTATAAACAAATGTTACCTCAATTAAAAAAAAACAAATTTAGTAGTCTGAGGAACAGGAGTGATATATATTGCTATAGGAATATATTTACTGCTGATTAACAAAATAGAAGACGTGGAGAATAGATGATGTTTCCTAACAGACATAGAAAAATTTACACAGAGGTAAGACATAGCAACAAATCTGGATTTCAACCATTCCAACACTTTGTAGGGCTCATATTTTTCTAAGAGCAGAGCATCCGGTGCATTTTTTAATGAATGTATAATTTACATAGAATGAAATTCACATGTAATAAGTACTGATGATGATTCTTGACAGACATATGCACACATGTATTCAACCCCTTAATCAAGATATAAAACCTTCCCATCACCCCAGAAAGTTCTCTCATACCCTCATTCAGTCAATTCCCAGCCCCCGTGGCAACCAGTATTCTGATCTTTATAACCGCATATTAGTTTAGCCTGTTCTAGAACACCATGTTGATGCAATTTTCTTTTGAGTCTGGCTTCTTTCATTCAGGACAAGTCTTTAAAGTTCATCCATGTTGTTGCATTTTTCAATAGTTCACTTTTCTATTACTGAGTAGTATTCCATTGCATGATTATCCTTTGATGCTTTTTTAACTTTTAAAATAATTCTAGGTTTATATAAATTATGAAGACAGTACCCAAAGTTCCTGTACCCTCTTTGCCCATCTTCCTCTAATGTTAACATCTTAGATAACCATGGTACATTTGTCAAAACTAAGAATTTCACATTGGTATGTTACTATGAACTAAACTACAGACTCTATTCAGATTTCACCAGTTTTTCTAGTAATGCCCTTTCTCCATTCCAAGATCCAATCCAGGACCCCACATTGCATTTAGTTATCATGTCTCCTTAGTCTCCTCCAATCTACGATAGTGCTTCAGACTTTCCATGTCTTTCATGACCTTGACAATTTTCAAGAGTAGTAGTTAGGTATCTTATAGAATGTTGTTCAATTTGGATTTGATGTTTTCTCATGATTAGACTGACATTATAGATTATTGGAAAGAAGAACATAGATGTAATAGTCCCTGTTCATTACATAATATCTGGGCTACATGATCTCAACATTGCTTATCATTTATGATGTTAAACTTGATCGTTGGTTAAGATGATGTTTGCTAGTTTTCTCCAGTGTAAAATTACTGTTTTCTCTTTCCATGCTTTATTTCTTAGAAACAGGTCACTAAGTCCAGTCCACACTCAAGGTAGCGTGAATTAAGTTCCACCTCCTTTGAGAAGGAATATCAAAGATTTTTCAGACATATGTTAAAACCACCATGACAGTTAGCAAATATTTATAGGAGTATGATATTTTAAGACTATGCAAACAAAATATTCCCCTTGAAAGTCCCACCCACTAATTTTAGAATTCATCTGTATATCTTGCCTGCAGCAATTATTCCTGTGGTATTCTAATGATGCTTTCCTATTTTTCTCATTCCTTCTACATTTATTCATCAGAATTATCCTGTAAGGCATATCTGTCCATTCTCCCCCATATTTGTTTATTCAAACATTTACTTGGGTTATAATCAAATAGTATTGTTCATTATTATATTTCTCCAGTTGTTCCAGTCTTGGCCATTGGGAGCTCTTTCAGGTTGGTTCCTGTGTTCTTTGGACATCTTCAAGTCTTTTAATTTTTTACCTTATTCTTACTTTCTGGCACAATAAAATGCTTCAAATTCATCTTGTATTTTCCTCCTCTATTCCTACAATCAGTTACTTCTGCAAGGATCCCTGGTTCCTTTTATTGGAGAATGGTAGTTAGAAACCAAGATTTCAACAATGTGTATACTTGTGGTGACTAGGGTGTCACTGCTCCTAGGACCTTGAAATGTATGTATGTATACTCCATGTGTGCACATGTATAGATGTTTATTTATCCATCTCTTTAGATAGATATATAGAGTATTTATGTGTGTGTGTATATATATGTATACATGTATACATATACACACACATATAAACAAGTATATTTGTGAGACCTAATCAAAGGTTTAAGACTGACTTAAGACTAGGGCATAATTTTAGTTGTTTTGATAGATTTCGATACTACCTATTTTATCAGTTTTCAATATTTTATGATATCAGTTCTCTAGGGCCCTGTCATCACCTCTCAGACTATATATCAGCTAAGAGAGTGTTATCAATCACTGCTGTTCAGCAGAATCACCTAGGGAGCTTGTGAAAATGCAGATTCCCTTAGTCCTACCCCTAGGAATTCTGGACCAGTAGATTTGAGGTTAGGTGCAGGAATATGCATTTTAAATAAGCACCACTGGTGATTCCAAGCAGCTGGTGCAAGGACCACACTTAGGGAAATAGTAACCAATTTTCACAGTAATTCTAGTTCTTTATAGTTCCCAGGACAATCTTCATACCTTCACTCTTCGGGCAATGCCTGCCTGGTCCCTCCATCTCTGCCTGTGGAAATCATGCTTGCCCTTGAAGTCTAGGCTTAAATCAGCCTCCAGTGAAGGCATCCTTGACCCACATCATCTAACCCTAAAAAATGTGATCTCTCCTGCTACTATAGGACAGGAAGTGGCGAGACATCGGTACTTGGGATCAGGAGCACATGGTAGGGGAAATGGAATGGGACGGCTGTGTATGACACTGGAGAGAGGGCTATAACTTTGGCGTTGAAGTCCTGCATTGACCTTCAGTGCCCATTTAGTTCAAGTTACAACAAGAGCCAGAAGCTGGGAAATTTACAAAATACCAAGCACGATGCCTCTGAAAGGTTAGAACAGTGGGTGCCAACCTGATGGCAACCATAAACAGGGGGAATGACGAGAAGTCATGTCAGTTTAGGAGGCTGAGGATGGGAGGTATGAAGTGGGAGAAAGGATAAGGTGAATGCCAATTAGATAACTGCCCTCCACACATTCAGAAGACAGAGGGGGCGGGAGGATGGTGGCAATATCATCCACTGAGGGGCCTTTCCTTGCTAAGGAAAAGAGGAGTGCAGGGAACTATCTAGTTGGCCTTGTCCAGGGAGGGGACAGTTACATGGAAGAGGAGCAAGAATGGGGAGATCAGAGCAAGGAGAAGCATGATACACAGGAGGGACGTGCACCATGGATACAACTAGGAAGTGAGAGAGCTGGGATTTTGCTCAGTTCTGTCTAACAGTGATGCCCATGCTCTTTGTCCCCATCCAGGCACCCTCAGATTTGTACCTGCTTATTAAAATGCATGTTTCCAGGCCCAACCGACAGATGTTCCCTGTGATTCACTAGGTCTGGGGAGGGGCTCATTATTTTGCATTCTTAAGAGCACCCCGATTAATTTTCCCTTGTGCAGATAGCCTAAAGGCCACACTTTGAAAAACACTGCCTCAAATTCTTGTCAGGCTAGGTACGCATATCCTTCAATAACTCCTAATATGAGTTGATTATTTTAGCCAAAGCATTGTGTAATCTGAGTTAGAAAACTAAATCCATGCACTAATTAGAAATCTGGCCTCTCTACAAAGTTTGACCAGTGTTTTCAAAGCAGACATTCACATAAGTGTTAATTATATTTTTGGCCTCCATGACCAGCTATTAAGTCTTATATCTGATGGTCTCTTATGACTGGGCTAGCATAGAAATAAAAAGCACATTTTTAATGGATTTTTCTCAATTGTGTTTTAAAAGATTGTATAGCAAAGGAATTAAAGAAATGCCAGCATCAGATGTCTTTTTAGGCAGTGTAGAAATCTCAATCATGTTTTGAGAAAAGGATTGAAGAATAAGTCCTGGAAGGAGACTTGTGGGAAAATGAGGCAAAATCCAACAACTTCATCCCGGTAGCATGGATGATGGTAGCGTACGGTAATACTCATTGAAGGGACATTTATTTTCCAGATCCAGTGGATAATGGACAACTGCCTACTTGAGCTTTTTAGTAAGTAGAGAGCCATATAACCAGGAAGGAAGTATATTAAAAGATCACTGTGAGCAGATAGTTTACAATGACATATAAGAGATGTAGTGGCCTTAAGAATTGATCAGTAATAAAATTGATCAATTCAAATACAGATTCATATGACTTTAAAATCTATACTATTAACTGCATCAGTTTTTCTCAAACTTAACTGGGCATAAGAATCACTGTGGGTTTGTTCAACATGCAAATTTTCAGGTTCCTCTCTTTGCATTGCCTGATTTTGTAGGTCTGAGTTGAGGCCCAAGAGCCACTATTTTAAAATAGCACTCCAAGAGGTTTTGTGGTTGGAAACCTATGAACAGCAACTTGATAAACTATGGACTAGAGGACTGTGCAAAATATTATAAGAAAATGGGAGTATGGATTATCACCAGCTGGCTATGGTAATATTGTAGTTCTCTGTATTGGCTGTTTATCACACCAGGCTTTTTCCAAACACACATCATAGCGTCTCCAGAGCTACAAAATTAGTCTCTTGAGTAAGGTCCTTTGTCTCTATTATTTCTTTCTTTCTTTTTTTACAAAGCTATCTAGATTATTTTGACTTGAAACTAAGACTGAGAAAACACATTTAAAAATATGAAGAAATTCAGAGTGACTTTGCCCATCTTAGAGAACATGGGATAATACATAATCAAAGCAGCTTTGTTGCACTAATTAGTGTCAAGTTTAACGGCAAACAGTCTATGGTATGTGTCTGTGGTCACTTTGATATTATGGAAATACAACCTTACCAAATCTATTTAGACAGAAGCATAATTTCTCCTTCACTCAAGACCCTTGGTAATTTTAGGCTTCCCAAGAAGATTTCATATGCAAAAGTCTAAGGGGGTTATTCTTGAAAAACAGAAAAGGCAATAAAATGTTACTAGGCATTATCTAAAAAGAAACAATATGCATTATAAACTAGTTCCTCTTCAGAAATGTATTTTTAATTTCTGGTTTTAAAGCATATTGTTTTTCAGCAAGAGATTTCATTAAACTCAATGTCATACAATGAGTTTAGTTTTGTTTTTCTTTTATTCTCTGCATCTCTTCTGAACTGTCAGTATTTTCATCAGGGTTCTGAAGAAGCCTGCAATGAAATTCTAAACTGTCGAATGCCTGAGGTAAAATAGAATATAACAAGCAAGCAGAGCTGAGAAACTCTGAGAAATTGCAGCTTCTAGTTTTTGAATGTTTGCCGTGTTCTAGTTAAGGATAACTTACAAGTATCGATTTTTTTGAGGTGATATTGTTAGCTTAAGGGTAAACTAGAACAAGGAGAAGCTATGTCAAGTGGTGCAATAACAGAAAAATTTAGGAAAATAAAATGAGCTTTGCAACAAGTGACTTAATATCAAAATTTGTCCAAGTCTCAAAGCAAGACTTGCAGGACTTTCAGATTTTGGACAATAATCTATTAAAAGTTTCACTTTTAAATTCATTTGAGAATTAGAGCATAGCAATGAATCTATTAAAGGATCATCATCAGCACCCACCCCAGCCTCAAATAAATACCGCAGTAGACACTTTCTTTATAACCTTCAGGAAGTTTTTTTGAGTCAAAAGTAGAAGGAAATGAACAATCATTTAGTTACAGCAGATGAGGATTGTATACTGTGGCTAATAATGCAAAAAATGCAATTTAAGTTAATTCAAGTTATTAGTGAATATATTCTTATACAGAAATGATTGAAAACCTTTTGAATCCTCTGAGGCTTATAAAATTAAAAATATAAACCTTTCCCCCAAAGAAAGAAATTATTTTTATATTGGAATTTCACAATTGCTTTTAAATAAATATGTTTCTGGCTTATTATTTCATGAGGGTATATTTCTATTTGATAATATTCTGTGACTAGAAAAAAAGCAGCAAATTTTTCTCATTTGCCTTCTGAACTTTTTTTCCAACTTTTCTTTTGGTAAGAATATTTAAGTTCTACTCTTTTAGCAAATTTCAGTTATACAATAGACTGTTAGCAACAATAGTCACCATGTTATATATTGGATCTTCAGACTTTATTCACCGTATAACTGAAAGTTTCTTCCCTTTTACTGACCTCTCATTCCTCTCACTCCCCCGCCCACTGCCAACCACCTTTCTACTCTGTTTCTATGAGTTCAATTTATTTTTTTTAGATTCCACATGTAAGTGATACTATGCAGTATTTGTCTTTCTCTGTCTAGCTTATTTCACTTATGATAACACCCTCCAATTTCATCCATGTTGTTGCAAATGGCAGGAATTTCTTCTTTTTTAAAGTTGAATAATATTCCTTTATTTTTGTATATAATATAATAGATCTGTTATATCTATTTTCTTTATCCATTCATCCATTGACAAACAGGTTGTTTCCATAACTTGGCTATTGTGAATAATGCCACAATGAACATGGGAATGCAGATATCTCTTTCAGATAATGATTTTGTTTCCTTTGGACATATACCCATTCATGGAATTGCTGGATCATATGGTAGTTCTATTTTTAATTTCTTGAGGAACTTGCATACTGTTTTCCATAGTGTCTGTACCAGTTTACATTCCCACCAAACGTGAGCAAAGGGTTCCCTTTTCTCCACATCCTCGAACGTTTGTTACCTCTTGGTTTTTTTGATAATAGCTATCCTAACAGATGTGAGGTAATACCTCATTGTGGTTTTGATTTGCATTTCCCTTAAGATTAGTGATATTGAGCACCTTTTCATGTAGCTGTTTGTATATCTTCTTTGGAAAAATGTCTATCAGATCCCCTGTCATTTTTTAATTGGGTTATTTAATTAATTTATTTAGTTAGTTAGTTAGTTAGTTTACTTTTATTATTGAGTTGGATGAGTTCCTTGTATATTTTGGATACTAACCCCGTTTCAGATATGTGATTTGCAAATATTTTCTCTGACTTGCCTTTTCATCTTGTTGATGATTTCCTTTGCTGTGCAGAAGCTTTTTAGTTTGATACAGTCCCATTTGATTATTTTTGCTTTTATTGCCTTTGCTTTTGGTGCAAAATCCAAAAAATCATCACGAAGACCAAAGTCAAAGAGCTTACCCCTATGTTTTCTTTTAGGAGTTTTACAGGTTCAGGTCTTATGTTCAAGTCATTAATCCATTTTTAGTTGATTTTTGTGTATAGTGAATGTTAAAGGTACAGTTTTATTCTTTTGCACATGGCTGTCCAGTTTTTCCAACACCATTTATTGAATAAATTATCCTTTACCCATTGTATATTCCTGGCACCTTTGTTGAAAATTAATTTACTATCTACGCATGGCTTTATTTATAGGCTTTTTTTTCGGTTCCAATGATCTATATGGTTGTTTTTATGCCAATGCCATAGTGCTTTGATTACTATAGCTTTGTATTATAGTTTGAAATCAGGAAATTTGATGCCTCCTCCTTTGCTCTTTCTTAAGTTTGCTTTGGCTGTTAGGGATCTTTTGTGCTCTAAAAACAAATCTTAGGTTTGTTCTATTTCTGTGAAAAATGCCACTGGAATATTGATAGAGATTGCATTGAATCTGTACATGACTTTGGGCAGTATAAACATTTGAACACTATTAATTCTTCTAACTCATGTGCACGGAATATCTTTCCATTTATTTGTGTCTTCTTCAATTTCTTTCATCAATCTTTTATAGTTTGCAGTGTACAGAACTTTCACTTCCCTGGTTAAATTTATTCCTAAGGATTTTATTTTTTTGATTCTATTGTGAATGGGATGTTTTTCTTTTATGGATTATTGTTAGTGTATAGAAACACAACTGATTTTTGTATGTTGATTTTGTATTCTCCAACTTTACTGAATTTGTTTATTATTTCTAAAAGTTTTTTGGTGTAATCTTTAGGGTTTTCTGTATATAGTTATGTGCTACATAACAACTCTTCGGTCAATGGCTGACTGCATATACAACAGTGGTTTCATAAGATTATAATGGAGATGAAAATTTCTACTGCTTAATGACGTCATAGCCATTGCAACATCATAGCACAATGCATTACTTACTACAATGTGGTGATGCTGGTGTAAACAAACATACTGCACTGTAAGTATGCACTGTAAGTCATATAAAAGGATACCATATACAATTGTCTACTATACATAATACTTGATAATAAATGACTATGTTCCTAGTTTATGTATTTACTATACTATGTCATTGTTTTAGAGTGTACTCATTCTACTCATAAAAAAAATTGTACTGTAAAACAGTATGCTGTATTATGCCAGCAGCAGCCTCATACATCTCATGTTTACTGCTTCTCTTGATTGCATCATTTTCTCTTGTGCTTTATTTAATCTCATGATGTTTTGTTCACCTTGGCCCCTAAGGTACAAAATTCACTGCTAATGTTGCCAGTATGGGGCCACATTGAGGGAATGACCTGGGAATGAAATTAAAAGTGATTAAGGACTACAAAGTTGGAAAACTAGTAATGGCTATTGCTTGATAGTTAAAGTTTTATGATGTTGAAAAAGAAGGCTGGAACTGACTACAGCATTGAATTTACTGTTAGCTCTGGATGGTTTAAATGATTCAAGAATAGTTATTGACTACATAATGTGAAAGTGAGTGGTGAGTCTGCATGTACTGATGTGAAAGCAGTGGAAGAATTTTTGGAAACTCTAGATAAGCTTATTGTGGAGGAAAATTACTTGTCACAGCAAATATTCAATACGGTGGAAATCTCCCTATTCTGGATGCAAATGCCTGAAATGACTTTCATCCATAAGGAGGCTAAGTCAATACCAGATTTCAAGGTTTTTAAGGACAAGATAACAGTCTTGCTTGGGAGAAATGTTGTAAGCTACAAATTGAGACCCTTTGTGATCTGACACAGTGAGAAGCCCACAGCCTTTAAGCATATCAGTAAGTACACACTACCAGTGTACTACAGGAGCAACAAGAAGTCCTAGATGACCCACCTCCTCTTCTAAGATGCCCTCCTGAATTCCTATGACAGTGAAATGGAGAAGTACCATTTGGAGAATAACACACCTTTCAAGATTTTTCTCGTAGTTAATACTGTTCCTAGAATCCTTCTTTTATTGGTGATCTTCATCCCAATATCAAAGCAGTGTTTCTCCCTCAAAACACCACCTCTTTGATCCAACTAGTGGATCAAGGAGTTTTAGCAACTCTTAAGGCCTATCAGCTAAGGAGAATCTTTGCACAGGCTATTGCTACAACTGAGGAAGATACTGAGAAGACGCTGATGCAAGTCTTGAAAGGTTACATCTACGACTGCATCAAGAATCTTGCTTGGGCTTGAAGTGACATCGCCAAGGAGTACAAAAATAACATCTGGAAGAAGATATTTAAGAGGTTCATCCATGACTTCTAAAGACTTGCCAAGGATGAGGAGGCTGCAAAAATCAACAAAGCTGTGATTGAGACAGCAGACAACTTTAAACTGGATGTGGATGAGAATGACATTGAGGAGCTCTTAGAGGTGGTTCCTGAGGAATTGACTAAAGAGGAGTTGTTGGAACTGGAACGAGAATGCTTAGCTGAAAAAGAGGCAAGAGAAAAGGAAACTGCAGGAGAAGAAAAAGAAGAAAAATCCCCATGAAAATTCAGTGAAAGGTTTAGTGGAAGCTTTTGCAGATCCTTAAAAAAAATAAAAGCATAGGCCTCAACACTAAAATGTTTTCATTAATAGAGAGGAATGTTCATGGTGTGTTATCTGCTTACAAGTAAATCGATGATGAACAAGAGAAACAAACCAAGCAAACCACTAAGGACATATTTCTGAAGAGTGACACCTCCTCAAGAAGAGCCTCAGCCAGGTCCTTCAGCAGGTATTCCAGAAGAAGGCAGTTTTATCATAAGAGATGATAGTTGCATGCATGTTATTCCCCCTGAAGAACTTCCAGGGGGACTAGATGTGGAGGTGGAAGACAGTGATGCTGATGACCCTTAGCCTGTGTAGGCCTAGGCTAATGAGTGTATTTGTGTCTTAGTGGGGTTTTTTTTTCCTAAGGGAGGTCACCCTGAGCTAACATCTATTGCCAATCTTCCTCTTTTTGCTGGGAAAGATTCACCCTAAGCTAACATCTGTCGTCAGTCTTCCTCATTTTTTTGTATATAAGCTGCCATCACAGCATGGCCACTGATGACTGGTGTAGGCCTGCACTGAAGAACTGAACCTGGGCCACTGAAGCGGAACACACCAAACTTAACCACTAGGCCATGAGGGCTGGCCCTGTGTTTTAATTTTTTAACAAAAACTTTAAAAAAGTAAAAAGTAAAAATTTTAAAAAGAGAAAAAAGTTTATAGAATAAGAATATAAAGAAAGAAAATAATTTTGTACAACTGTACAGTGTGTTTGGGTTTTAAGCTGTGTAATTACAAAAGAGTCAAAAAGTTTAAAACAATAAAGTTTATAAAATAAAAAGTTACAACAAGCTAAGGTTAATTTATTATTGAAGAAAAATATTTTTAATAAATTTAGTGTAGCCTAAGTGTACAGTGTTTATAAAGTCTACAGTGGTGTACAATAATGTCCTAGGTCTTCACATTCACTCACCACTCACTCACTGACACTCACAGCAATTTCCAGTCCTGAAAACTCCATTCATGATAAGTGTCATATACTGGTGTACCATTTTTTATCTTTTATACTATATTTTTACTGTACCTTTTCTATGTTTAAATATGTTTAGATACACAAATATTTACCATGGTGTTACAATTGCCTATAGTATTCAGTACATTAACATGCTGTACAGGTTTGTAGCCTAGAAGCAATAGGCTATACCATATGGCCTAGGTGTGTAGTAGGCTATCCCATCTAGGTTTGTGTAAGTACACTATGATGTTCACACAATAACCAAATTACCTAACGGCACATTTCTCAGAATGTATACCCATCTTTAAGTGATGCATGACTGCATAAGATCATATCATCTGCAAATAAAGATAATTTTACTTCTTCCTTTCTTACTTGGATGCCTTTCATTCCTTTTTCTGTCCTAACTATTCTGGCTAGACTTCCAGTACTATGTTGAATAAAAGTGATGAGAGTGGGGATCCTTGTCTTGTTCCTAATCTTAGAGGAAAAGCTCTCAGCTTTTCACCACTGAGTATGATATTAGCTGTGGGATTCTCATAAATGACCATCATTATATTGAGGTACATTCCTTCTATACATAATTTTATGAGTTTTTGGGACGAAAGGATGTTAAATTTTGTCAAATGCTTTCCCTGCATCTCTTGAGATGATCCTATGATTTTTATCCTTTATTTTGTTAATGTGGTGCATCACGTTGATTGATTCGCAGTTGTTGAAAAATACTTACAATCCCTGGAATAAATTCCACTTTATGATTTGTTAAAATTTGTTCTGTGGCCTAAGATGATCTATTCCACATAAGGTTCCATGTGTACTTGAGAAGAATGTGTATTCTGCTGCTTTTGGATGGAATGTTCTGTATATGACTATTAAGTCCATCTGATCTAATGTATAGTTTAAGTCCAATGCTTTCTTATTGATTGGCTGGGTGATCTATCCGTTGTTGAAAGTGGAGCACTAATGTCCCTTACTATTACTGTACTGCTGTCTATTTCTCCCCTAAGATCTGTTAATATTTACATTGTATATTTAAGTCCTCCTATACTGAGTGTATAAATATTTGCAGTTGTTATATCCTGTTGATGAACTGACACTTTTATCATTATATAATGAAGTTTTTTGTCTCTTGTTACATTCTTTGGATTAAAGTCTATTTTGACAGATATAATTACCCCTGCTTTCTTTCAGTTTCCATTTGCATGGAGCATCTTTTTCTACCCATTTGTGTCCTTAAAGCTGAAGTGAGTCTATTGTAGGCAGCATAGAGTCAGGTCTTGTTTTTGTAATCCATCCAGCCACTCTATTTCTTTTGATTGGAGAATTTAGTCTATTTACAATTAAAGTAATTATTTGATAGGTATGGACTTACTATTGCCATTTTGTTATTCTATGGTTCTTTTTTAATTCCTTTGTTCTTTTCTTCTTCTCTTTCTCACTTCCTTTGTGACTTCATGGTTTTCCATAGTGGTATGCATTGATTCATTTTTCTTTATCTGTTATGTATCTACTATATGTTTTCGCTTTGTGGTTACCATAAGGCTTACATAAAACATCTTATAGTTATAACAGTTTATTTTAAGCTGATAAGTTAACTTTGAATGCATACTAAAAACCTGTATTTTTATACTCACCTACACATTTTATGTCTTAGATGTCATAATTTATACCTTTTTATATTGTATATCTATTAACAAATTATTGTAGTTATAGTTATTTTTAATACTTTGTCTTTGAGCCTTCAGACTAGAGTTATAAATGATTTACTCTCCACTATTACAGAATTTAGGAAGAGGAACATGGCCACCCACTTCCCAAAAAATTGACCATGAAAACCCTGTTAATAGCAGTGGAGCATTGTCTTATATGGCACCAGAAGGTGAGAGGATGGTGCAAAAAGACCAGGCAGTGTTCTGCTCTGCTGTACATAGGTTGCTAGGAGTTAGAATCTACTTGACAACACTAACAAATAAAAAATTAAAATATTAAGTATTCTGAATTTAACTATATTTTTACCTTTACCACTGAGTTTTATGCTTTCATGTTTTCATCTTACTATTTACCATCCTTTCATTTCAGCTTGAAAAATTCCCTTTAACATTTCTTGTGAGGTTTGTCTAATGGTGATGAATGCCTTCAGCTTTTGTTTGTCTAGAAAACTCTTTACCTCTCCTTCAGTTCCGAAGAACAACTTTCCTGGGGACAGCTTGCCTGATTGGCAGGGTTTTTTTTTTTTCTTTCATCACTTTGAAAATATCATCCCACTCTCTCTTGCAAATTTTCTGCTGAAAAATCTGCTTACAGTCTTATGGGAGTTACCTTGTGTGTAACACTATTGTTTTCTCTTGCTTCTTTTAAGATTCTCTCCTTGTCTTCAACTTTTGACAATTTAATTATGTCTTGGTATGGGTCTCTTTGATTGTATCTTATTTGGTGTTTTGGGGGCTCCCTGATCTGGATGTCTGTTTCTTTCTTAGGTTAGGGATGTTTTCAGTCATTATTTGATTAAGCTTTCTGCCCCTTTCTCTGTCTTGCTTTTCTAGAACCCCTATAATGCATATTCTGGTACACATGCCTGCCTGTTGAGAACTGCTTTTTTGTGTGCTACAGTCCTGTGGGACTCATGAATGCAAGCTTTGTTGGCTGTCAGAGCCAGGATATCAAGGGCTCATTCCTCAGATAGCAGCCACAAATGCTGGGGCACCAGATATGTGCACTAGCTCCTACAAGGGAGATACTGGTGACTTGGTGGGAGAGTGTAGGGGAAATGTTGCTAGTTCACCCGGTTTCCAGGGAGAATTGAAGCCAGTCCCTCGATGCAGGATAAATTAGAACCTGGACTCTTAGGCAGCAGCTTATAAAGTATGCAGTTAGATCTCTTTCAGGGAGACTGTGAGATGGGTATTTTTGCCTGCTCTTTCTGCACTGAACCCTGAGAGGAGGGCTGTGGTGACTGTTCATGTGCCCTTTAAGAACTGTTTCACTGTTTGCTATAGTCTTGTGAGTCTTGTGGGCATAAGCCCCATTGGGTTTGAGAGTTAGGCATTTTAGGAGTCCATCCTCTAGTAGAAATCTTAAAGGCTGGAGCACTAGATGTGTTATACAAAGAGTTTTCTCATCAAGGAGAAGCTGGGAGTTGGGGGTTTGTTGGTAGTACGGGGCTGTGCTGGAAGTGGGTTTACATGAGGGTGTGTCTTAGCCTTTCCTGCCCATTTCAACGTGGGTATTTTCTCATTTTCCCGATGTGTAGGAGTCCCTCAGCTAGTTTCTGGATTACTTTTAGAGGAAATGTCTCTGTGTTTAGCTGTACATTTGATGCATCTATGGGGAGAAAGAAGTTCAGGAGCTTCCCATGTCACAATCTTAGTTGACTCCGCTCCCTTCTGAACTCTTATAGAAGGGAAAAAAAAAGCTTTGATAAAATGGCTGTTTCCCCCTCAGAATTTCTACAAAAGACATAAATTATCTTAAATTAGTAGATTATTTTTAGATGATAAAATAGTAAGGACTACTTTCCCCTGATTTCAACATGACAAAGAGCACAATCTTGGAGAAAGGTTCAGCACAATGTGGCCTCTGGGAAATAGAAGACATAAACCTAATATCTTGTGTACAAAAGGAGAGAAATCCCCAAAGCATATGTGGCTTTCTAATAGCATTCCTTTTCACATCTCCACTAACCTTAAGGTCATGATTAGAAGTTCAAATCATCTTTTTATACCTTTATACACAAGTTATTCCTATCAGTGTCTAGCACCTAATTGGTCACAGCCCAACTTATTTAATGGAACTTTGCGTTTCAAGAGTTAAACTCATTCTCTTTAGAAACATCACAACTCTACACACATTTCTAGTCTACTGGGTATAGTGAGATACTGTGCAAATCCATAGGGTGAGCAACTGATTAAATCAAGATATAATTTCATAGGAAATATACTTTAATCTCCCATGTTTTGGTAACTCAAGTTCTGTGTTCAGAGGATAATCATTAAAATTTCAACTGCTTTATCAAAAGTATTCTGGTGAATACTTACTTTTATATTTATTATGTAGTATGTTTCACCTTGAGTTGGTAGTGTTTCCTAGTTGTCAGCTGTATTGCAATTGCCGTGAGAATAATAGTAAGTGAGCTTTTGTGAACTAAGTGAGTAGACATATTCCCTATAACCAATTTGGAGTTGTAAAGATAACACAAGACAGGAATATTGATTTACTTTTAACGTTGCACTATCATGCCAAATTGAGACATATATTCATGTAGCTATTCATTGTATAGATCAATCCTAAGTATAATTAATCATAAGAAGTAGTGTTGGAAACAACACAGTAGGTTACCCAATTCACTGAAAGGCTTGTTGATGCTGCTTTTTCCAGTATATTTTTATGTCTTGTCTAAATTACCTGTCTTTTCTCAGTTCTTATTTTCTAAATTCCTCTTGAAAGCTTTCACAATCTAGCACCTACCTCATTGATTCAAGTTCTTAAGTGATCTTTACTTGTAACTTCACTGTTACTCTATAGTTTTTCCATAATGCAACAGAGGTCAGATAGAAAGGAATGTCATTATAACTAGTATTATTAATCTACCTATGCTGTTCACAGCAAAACAGAAGTGTTAGGCCCTAGGAACTTTAAATATTAATCACAACACTAATCTTACTAGGGATATTCATGCTATGTATCTGGTCAAGATTTCACTATATATCTGCACCAAACAGATGGACTTCTATAGTACATCACTTTTCTGAAGCTGTTGGGCCTACTTCCATTCTGATTCCAAAAATATTTTATAAAATAAATGCAGCACATTCTAAAAAAGGAAAATATTTGTATTAGTGTCAGTTTCATGACCATATACCAAGACAATGACCTAAAAGGTGATTATTTGGTACTTAACTTAAAGGAGACATTAATATGTTTTCTTTCTTAGAGTCCCATAAATTTTCAAGGACTTATTTGAATATTAAATATGTGTCTTATTATGAAGGGAATTATAAGTAAGATTTACTCACAAGAGAATTATCATGTGTAAATTACAATGCCTGGTGATATTCTACAAGTAATTTTTTTACTTAGGAAAAAATGACAGTGAAACTGGCAAACTCTTTAACAATCTATATGTACAGTCATAAGAATTGAAACCTGAGAACATGACCTTGGATGCATATGATGCTATTATTAAAGCTGTATGGCATTTAAATAAACTTTTTCTTGTCCTACCAACATGGACTGAGCAAGGGAAAGAATCCATGACAAAACTCATAATTCAATTTAATCTAAAAAGTGTTAATATTACTTTTAAGTAATTTAAAAGTGAAACTTATCAGTCATATTTTGTTGTCAGCAACTTGGTACAAATTATTTTATCACAAGAGATGCACTGTAAGAATCTTATGAGCCTATGGTTATGTTATTAGCTGTGTGTAGGAGGCAAACTGTCGACTCATCAAAATGGCAATTGTCAAATGATCAGATATTCAGATGAACATACACTTATTTTCAAAGTACTGCCACGTAAAATACAAAGCATTATGAAATATAACTTAGTAGCAATAGGAAGAGCTAAGAAAAAATATCCTAAATATCAAAGTTTGCTAAGCCACATAGTCAAGACATAATTATAGATAGCCTGTATTGAAGCATGACTAATTGACAGACTTTTAAGCAATTCATAAATCAAGGGATAAATATAGACACCCCTTACCTCAAGCATTCATAGCACATGCTTTGTTTTCTTTTTCCTATGGCACTATCTGCTTTTGTCTCTGTCTGACCTTCCAGGATGCATGACTAACCACATAGTTCTTTCAACTGAGAAACCATGAGAAAAGTAAGCTCCCCGTTCCTTTAAGATCCCACACGATATTGCATTTAGGATGCTATCTGAGAGATTTCACTTCCATTTTTTAAGGCATGAAATTTTTAACTAAAGAGTTTTGTCTGTTTTAAACTGAAAGGTTTATTTTTCTCAATGAACAGAAATTTCCAAGTCAGGCAGAACAGGGCTGGTTGCAGTTGTTCAAGGAAATCATCAGGGCCCAGGTTCATTCTTTCATTTTTCTCAGCCAACATTGGCAAATGGCTTTCATTTACATAACTTCAAGATGCCTGCTGCACCACCAAGAAACAAAAAGGGAAGATCTTGCTAAGTTACATCTGTATATATTGGCCAAATAAATTTTTTTTAAAGATTTTATTTTTTTCCTTTTATCTCCCCAAAGCCCCCGAGTACATAGTTGTGTATTCTTCATTGTGGGTCCTTCTAGTTGTGGCATGTGGGACGCTGCCTCAGCGTGGTTTGATGAGCAGTGCCATGTCCGCACCCAGGATTCCAACCAACGAAACACTGGGCCGCCTGCAGTGGAGTGCACACACTTAACCACTCAGACACGGGGCCAGACCCCAAATAAATTTTTTTAAATACTTTCAGATAGTGATAAAGTTCTCTGAAGAAAAAGGAAACAATGTAATAAATAGGGATGGGCATGGATTTTGCTTTCCATAGCTTGGTGAGTTTTGGTGTATCTGATGTGGTGCCATAGAGGCAGATAATTATAGAATTACAAGGAGGCATCCATGCAGTTACGTAGAGGAAGAACATTCTTGACAAAAGGATGAAATAGAGCTGGAGTGGTATACATATACAGTGTGTGTGTACATGCTAGCTACATACACAATACATATATATGTATAAATATTTTAGCTTTTTATTGCTAGGTATAATAAAAATACAAAAAACTACATAAATGTCCAGCTTAATTATTTTAAGTAGAGTTGACAAATATATTCATATTAGTCATAAATATATAAATGTATTCATATAGGACACATTTAAATTTGAATTCCAGATGAACAATGAATCACTTTTTTACTAAAACTGTGTACCAAATATTGCATTGGACAAACTTATACAAAAGTCGATTCATTTTTTATCTGAAATTCAAATTCAACTGGGCATGCTGTATATGTGTGTGCATGCACATGCATGTGTGTGAGTTTATTGCTATATCTTACAATCCAAATTATAAGACTTATTCTAACAACTACCAATCGGGTCAGGATATAAAATTTTATTAACCACTTGTGATGGGCTGAATAATGTCCTACACCTCCCAAAAAGGTCCATATTCTAATCCTCAGAACCTATCAATATGTTAAGTTACATGGCAAAAGGGACTTTCAGATGTGATGAAGTTAAGGCTCTTGAGATGAGGAGGGATATTATCCCCAATAATACAGGACTTAGCCTAAATGAACCTGGTATAATTACAATAATCCTTACAAGAGGGAGGGAGGAGGTCAGAAAGAAAAGAAGATGCTATACTGCTGGTTTTGAAGATGGAGGAAGGGGCCACAAGCCAAGGAATGCACGGGACCTTTAGAAGCTAGAATAGGAAAGAAACAGATTCTCCCTTAGAACCTCTGGAGGGAGCATGGCGTTGTCAATTCTTTGATTTTAGCCCCCCTAAGACCCACTTGGGAGATCTAACCTGCAGAACTGTAAGATAACAAACATCTTATTTTAAGCCACAAATTTGTGGTAATTTGTTACAATAGCAATAGGAAACTAATGCACCACCATAAAAGTTCTCCATGATGCTTTGTCCCCTAAGGGTAACTATTATCCTGAAGAATTATAATAATCACTTCTTTACTTATCTTTATAGTCTTATCTCATAAGTGTTTATTCCTAAACACTGTAGTTTAGTTTTATCTATTTTTAATATTTCCTTTAAGTCTTTTTTAACCTATAGACTTCTATCTCCTCTTTTTCCTCCTTGCAATTGAAGATACTGGATTATTTTTCTGTAATGTCCTACAGCATAGAGTTTGCCCATTTCATTCCCATGGTATGGTTTAACATGTTTCTCTATCCTCTACGTTCTCTGTAAATTAACAGTATGATATGGTTTTTTCATGTAGTTTCCTTGTTATAATGAGACATTTAATAAGTGATAAAATATTTTTATAAATTCTCTTCATAAATTTTCAAGTCAGTAGCACCATAGGGATATAAATATATTGCAGGAGGTGGAGAGATTAGCCTAGGTTCCAAAATTCTGGACTAAACGAAGCACAAGTTATATTGTATGTTATGAAGACATTTAATTTGTTTTCGTGAAAAGCCTCTTATGAAAGATTGACTGTAGAAGATATCAAATCCCCCCCAAAATGTCAAGAAAGCAATAAGCGAGTGCTAATGACAGTAGCAGATGATCTTACTAATCAATGTTCTTCCTTCTGTATCTCAATTTTACAATGAAAATCAATTTGAAACAAAAAAAATGCTTACAATAAATTAGACTTTTACCCTTATTGTGTTTATTTTGTTATTTGAGAAAACTTGAGTTCAATGTGAGTTTTTTTGCTTATTGTTTGTTCTGTTGGTTGTGTAATATAAGTTATAGGATAAATATTTGAGTACCTATAGTAGACCTAGCACAGTAAATTGATTAAAAACACCAGCTTTGTAGTCAGCTGGACTTAGATTTCCATCCAGGTGCTGCCTTTGGTCAAGTCACTTAGCCTCTCCGTGCTTGTTTTCTGTTTGTAAAATGAGGATAAGTGTGCCTCCTTAATATATGAAAAATGTGCACAGCAGAATACCTCACTCATCATATGATTGCAGCAAACAATGGTTCGTTGCAATAGTCATAGTTGTGTGCAAGATATTATGAAAATAAAAAAAGAAGTCTTTACATACAGGGTATCTGGTAAGATAAGACAAGGATAAATTACGCAAACAAGACAGCTTGAAATGAAGTGGTAGTTGTTGAGAACAAACAGTTTTTATCATAGTACTAAAGATAAGGAAAAGATGTTACTAGCTAAGGAGAACAGTAGTGAAAACAGAAACATAGAGTCCCCCAAAAGCTGCAGAAATTGGGCCCTAACTTACTTTAGGAGACGCTAACATGATGGCCATGGCAAAAGAGAGAGCCATTAAAACAATAGAAGACAGATAAAGTGCAAAGACCATCAACTTTATCTTGCTGAGAGGTTTACATGTGATAAATTTGATACTGTGAAAAAATAGAAAAATTACAAATCAGTAAAGGAATAGAAGGTTCTGGCATAGCAAGTATACTAGATATACTCATGATAATTCACCTCTCATTGTCAGACTGCAAGTTCATCTCAGTGGACTGGTAAGGAGATTATCTTAAAGAGTAAGAACCTCCAAAAATAAAGCAGCCATGATGTGAGGGAAAAAGACTTGAGAAAAAGATACCATGTCACTCAGCTGTATTGAAGTCCTGGCAGAAATGGAAAAATAATTACCAAGTGAAAAGATCTGAGATTCTGAGCATGTACTAACAATCAGAGAGAACCACAGGCCACGTTCAGAATTTAATAATCATCATGTTAAAGATTGATCTTTAATCTCTTTGTCTTTTGTATAATAGGTTTTACGAGCAATGCTTTTGTATCAACTTATGCAGAATAATTTAGGATTGCTATTGCCATGCTTCAGTGACTGTTATACAAGACACCACTTAAGTAAGCAATCTGAAAATGTGTCTTCAGACATCATCGATTTGTGTTACTTACTTGCCAAAGAATGTATTTTCCCATGCAGAACTCCAGTTTTCTCTGCCCCTGACACAGCGGCTGACAAAATGGAAGGGCTACGTGTTCCAGATGATGCAGCTACAAAATAATGAAGCCTCTGTCATCCTGGTTTCCTGTGTCACTAGGAAGCAGAGGTTCCTGCTGATCCACGTGGGACATATGGCATGAGGGAGAACTAAAGCTTTCTTGTTGAGCCACTGAGATATTGCAGCGGTTGTTACTATAGCAAAACCCAGCCTATCTTGATCAATATACCACAGAAATAGATACAACCATTTTTTTCACTACAATGTTTAGAGAAGTTACAAAAGTGAGTTTTTTAGAGTGTATTATGCAGCCATGATACAAGAGGAATAATGTCTAAAACTAAGAGAATGTTATCCTTTGTATATTCATTCCACAAGTTTTAACTGTGCACTCTATGTCAGTCACTCTACTAGTCACGAAGTAGATTCATTTGTGAATTAAATAGACACAGTTACTTTCCTTGTGGAGTTTATAATCTAGTGTTTAATAATGACTAGCATTTATAAGTGCTTATTCTATGTGAGGCTACATGCTTAGTGTTTTATACACACTCTCATTTCAACCCTGTGAAGTGGATACTATTACAATTCCTGTTTTATAAATGAGTAAATTAAGACAGAAGGTTTAAGTATCTTGTGCAAGACCACACACCTAATAAGGGGCAAGGTAAGTTTTAAAGCCGGATAGATACTGTAAGGCAAGAACTCAGGCTCTTAACCACTATATTATGCTCAATGCACACAAGCAGTCTTCAAACTCTAAAGTACAAAAGAGTAAATTGTAGATAAGGCCTGGAATTGACATTTTCAGCAAACTCCCTGGTGATTTTAACATACTCTAAAATTAGAAGACAAAGCAAAACAAAAAACTGATGCAGGTGGTCAAAATTTGAGAAACATTGCAGTATATTACATATAAAAAGTATTCTACCAGTTCACATCAAAAAGAACATAGTCTCTAAATACTTGCTATCATAGTGGAAATAAATTTTTACTGACCCATTCACATTTTTTTTCCTGGTAACCCCTCCCCTTAGAATTGAGGAGTGATAAATAAGAGTTGGCAAAATTAGAGCTGTAGATAACCGATCTAACCCTCTGTAGAAAGTCTGATATGGGTATAAGCAAGTATCAAATGAGGATAAAAGGAAAGAATGGACTCTTAGCCAGATTTCAGTGAAAAATCTAAACAACTAATTGAACAATATTTCCCTAAATTTGGACTGTAGGAGTTATCTTCAAGCTACTCTAGATTTTAACAATTTAATCTTACTGGTAAACAATCTGTTTTGTTTCAAATTAAATAATCAAAAATGCAAATGAGTTAAATATTTGCATTTATTATGTTTTAAAGCAAGTTTTCAGGTGGATTCACTTTCTTCACTAAAATAAGACTGAATGGTCAGAGACATCATTGCATTCGTAAGTGGTGAATAAATGTAAAAATAAATAATAAAGCTCAATTTTCTACTACCCTGAATTAATCTGGCTCATAAATCTTGTGAAAGATAAGTGATTCACCTAGACAAATTTAAAAATAGAACAATAATGACCTACTAAGATTAAAATATCCATTATACTTAAGCACATGCTGCCTTTAATATAAGTATTTGAACTTAAATATTACTAAAGCTTAAACAAATTTGAATGTGACAAGCACAAGATTAAATGTGGCACACAATGAGTTTAAACAACTAATTAGATTTTCTTGGTCCATTTTATATCTAACAATTATGGAATAGCAGTAATGCCAATTAGGTAAACCATATTACTAAACAAGAGAACTAATGTTCTTAAATCTATCTGCTTTTGTCTATAACTTTTCCCAATAGGTATTTCTGGAAAAAAAAGTAATGTATCTTCTTGATAGTACATTGTAAGGGCTTTAAAAAAATTTATAGTAAGGTCTACTTTTGTACACTTTCTGTTGTACTATACTATATAAATTATATACTATACATTATGTATGGTACATAAGGTATATAAGTATATACTATACTATATATAAAGTACATTTTCTACATCAACGTTTTATTTTGCCTTAATTTAAATGTGAGTTAGGTACTACATGCTAGGTGCTGAGGATGCAAATTTAAATAAGGCATGGTCCATATCTGCTAAAGGATACAGTACCAAAACATGAATTGTTTGAGAAAAAGTCCTATGCATAATTATATTTTAACTCTTTTCCTAATCTCAAATAAAAATGACTAAGTCGTCTTATACCAAGAGGAGAATTTACAGAAAATTCTAGAAAGAAATACACATTTACTTTAACCATTTAGATACTGGGAACAAATAAATCCTTTATATATAGGAGGAAATCTTACTTACAGGAAATTGTAAGTAAAGCTTAAAATAATACTTGGGAAGGGTAAATATAAGCTAAATGATAGATTTTAACTTTTATTTATAAATAGTTTGACCTTAAATTTTCGTTTTTGCTGAATGAAATTCAGCTAGCTATTGTATTCTTAAACCGTGTACTCATTGCTAAGCCCAAGAAGCTCCTGCTGACTTTGCTTAGTGAAATCGAGTGTCCGGTGTAGTCCTGTTAGCCAGAGCTCTGGCTATGTATCTTTTCTCACCACAGGACCCTCTCCAGATGGAAGTTATTCCCTTGACCTCTCGTTGTGATTTCAGGGATGTTGTGATGGTTTCAGGAAATGGGGTGCTGTTTTTGGTGAGAATACTTTACTGTGCTGCTTCTAAACAAGATTCATTTTTAACTATACTATAAAATAAAGTTTTAGATGCCACTTACGTGGTATTTTGCTATTTTAAAGAGATAAACATGCCTTAAGGAAGCAAATGTAAAATGCTATTATATTGGG
Organism: Equus quagga; assembly: GCF_021613505.1. Classification (NCBI taxonomy): domain Eukaryota; kingdom Metazoa; phylum Chordata; class Mammalia; order Perissodactyla; family Equidae; genus Equus; species Equus quagga. The sequence goes on from NC_060276.1 coordinate 54,814,600, forward strand.
TCATTCACCATTGTTAAGTTTTTTCGAAGTGCTAAACTAGTTATAGTTACAACCAGTGATGCACGTTTTCAAAGCAACTACACGAGCATCTGGGGTACAGCCTCTAACTCTCAGGCAAAGATTTGCTTTGCAAAGTTACATTGCTAGGAAGAGGAATGCAAACATTCAAACTTGGCCTCATTAGTTCCATGTTCTAATGAACCTGGCATAATGTTCAACATGTTTGAGTTTTTCTATGCTGTTTCATTTAAATTGATCCATTCCTTTTTGCAGTCTTTGTCACTTGACTATAACATGTTCTCTTTCCTACATAGCCTCATTGTTTTCCTTAAAGAATTAAAATATTTTAGAAATTCCTTCAAAGAGTAACACTATATTAGTGTTTGATGTTATTTGTGATGTCACATTTTAATGACAATATTAATTGGAGAAATCTTAATATATTAAATTTGACTTAAAAATATTTAAAAGAAAGAAGAAATATTTACATAGAGACAGCGATCACATGCACCTAAGTAGAGCATTTCAAGAATCTTGAGAACTTCTGTCTTCTAATGATGTCTCATTAATCTTCAATGAATTGAAGGTGATATTTCTGGCCACTTTTAGAAGTATGTCTAACTTCTGCATTCATTGCTCAAAAATAATGGACACATTAGTGTGAACATTTTCTTTCCCTACATCACCTAATAGCAAAATCCCAGTGAAAATCTTTTACCCTTTTCCCAAATTACTGCAACGGTGAGTGTTGAGTACATGTCTAACTGTAACAAAAGTTTCGATCCTTCTTGATGCTGCTTCTTGAAATCTATCTCTTTACTGCTGATAGTATTTTGACAGGGATGAGGCATGAGATGGTGACAATCTCAGATAACAGTGGCTTAACAGATGAGAATGTTTACCTGTTTTTTCATATTAAATAATAACTGAAATATTTTAAATGTTCTGGCAAATGCCAGGAGTCTATTTCACCATTAAAGCCAATACAGAAAGTTTTTCCAATACAAATTTTGTCTAAAATACAAATAAAGAAAATGTTCAATATATGGTGTGATGCTGTTTTATGGGAATCTTTTATACATTTTTGACCTTCCCACATTAACACGAGTTTCTCCTTGTTAAAAGTTCAACATTTCTTAGATCATTATACTTACATATGTACTCACACTTTTTCCAAGAAAATAAGGAAAAGTGCACCATTTCAATTAAACTGTTGCCTCTAAAGAGAACTGCAGAAGCCTGTATTCAGTATACCTATGATAAAGAATGAAATGTGACCCTATGCTCACAAATACACAGTTCTGATTGAATTCACTATAAAATGAATCTACTAGAAAATGACCAGAGTCAGCTAAGAATGCTTGGTTTTTGTATGTGTCTTGAGTGAGATCACATTTAATCCACAGAACTCAAAGACACAGTCAGTGAATCAATATACAACTAATAAGTGGCCACAGGCCATTTCAAACTTAAGCCTGATGCCAAAGAGTGCACCCTTAACCAATAGTCTACACATAAAGTATCTTATCAAAATGCTTAATCTGTACTATATCTAAAAAACAGATGGAAACAGGTGCAACAAACCCAATAAGATTTATTATTTGACATTTATATTGGCAATGCGTTAACATAAAATGGGGCACATTTAATTAAACATCACTGAAATGAAGTGTATTCATAACTAGAATTCTAAACACCAGAGAGCCAGTCAAGAAGATGTTATGTTGTTGTTGTTGCTGTTGTGGTTTTTTACTGAGCTATAATTGACATATAATATATTAGTTTCAGGTGTACAACGTAATGGTTCAATATTTGCATACACTGCGAAATGTTCACCACAGTAAGTCTGCTTACCATCCATCATCACACAAAGTTACAAATGTTTTTTCTTATGATGAGAACTTTTAGAATTTACTCTCTTGACAACTTTCAAGTATGCACTAAAATATTAGCAACCATAGCCACCGCGATGTACATTATATCCCGATGACCCCATGATCTTACATTTGGAAGTTTCTATCTCCTGAGCCCCTTCGTTTGTTTCACCCAACTCCCCAACTCTCCCTTTCCCCTGCCAGTAGCCACCATTCTGGTCTCTGTGTCTATGAGCTTACGTTTATTTCGTTTTGTTTCTTCATTTGTTTAGTTGTCAATATTCATTTAGTATAATTCTCTCAAAGTCCTTCCATATTGTCCAAATGGCAAGATTCCATTCTTTTTTATAGCTGAGTAGTATTCTGTTGTGTATATATACCATATATATAATACCCTATCTTCTTTATCCATTCATCCATGAATGGAAACGTATATTGTTTCTATATCTTGGTTATTGTAAACAGTGCTGCAATGAACATAGGGGTGCAAATACCTTTTCAAATTAATGTTTCTGTTTTCTTCAGACAAATACTTACTAGTGGAATTGCTGGATCATATTGAGCTCTATTTTTAATTTTTTGATGAACCTCCATACTGTTTCCATAGTAGCTGCTCCAATTTACATTCTCACCAACAGTGCACGGAGGTCCCTCTTTCTCCAAATCCTCACCAACACTTATTATTTCTTATCTTTTCTATAATAGCCATTCTAACAGGTGTGAGGTGGTATTTCATTGTGGGTGTTTTTTTTATTGAGGTTATAATAGTTCATAAGACTGTGAAGTTTAAGTTGTACATCATTATCTGTCTGTCAATATATATATGTGCCTCTTTCACCTTATGCCCAGCCCTCAACCCCCTTCCCTTCTGGTAACCACTAATCTGTTCTCTTTGTCCATACATTTGTTTATCTTCCACATCTGAGTGGAATCATACAGTGTCTGTCTTTCTGTATCTGGCTTATTTCGCTTAACATAATACCTTCAAGTTCCATCCATGTTGTTGCAAATGGGATAATTCTGTCTTTTTTATGGCTGAATTGTATTCCATTGTATATATATACCACATCTTCTTTATCCATTCATCAGTTCATGGGCACTTGGGTTGCTTCCACATCTTGGCTATTGTGACTAATGCTGCAATGAACATAAGGGTGCATGAGTCTCTTTGAATTGTTGATTTCAAGTTCTTTGGATAGATACCCAGTAGTGAGATAGCTGAGTCATATTGTATTTCTATTTTTAATTTTTTTAGAAATATTGTTTAGAAACAATATAATACTGTTTTCCATAGGGACTGCACCAGTTTTCATTCCCACCAGCAGTGTATGAGAGCTCCCTTTTCCCCACATCCTCTCCAACATTTGTTGCTTTTTGTCTTGGTAATTGTAGTCATTTTGACAGGTGTAAGCTGATGTCTCATTGTAGTTTTGATTTGCATTTCCCTGATGATTAGTGATGTTGAACATCTTCTCATGTGCCTCTTGGCCATCTGTGTATCTTCTTTGGAAAAGTGTTCATATTCTCTGCCCGTTTTATGATCAGGTTGTTTGGTTTTTTGTTGAGTTGTATGAGTTCTTTATATATTTTGGCGATCGATCCCTTGCCAGGTATAAGAATTGTAAATATTTTCTCCTAGTTGGTGGGTTGTCTTTTCATTTTATTCCTGATTTTCTTTCCTTTGCATAAGCTCTTTAGTCTGATGAAGTCCCGTTTTTTAATTTTTACTTTTGTTTCCCTTGTCCGAGTAGTCATGGTATTCAAAAAGATCCTTCTAAGACCGATGTCAAAGAGTATACTGCCCATATTTTCTTTTAAAGTTTTATGATTTCACATCTTACCTTCAAGTCTGTAATCCATTTCAAGTTCATTTATGTGCATGGTGAAAGATAATGGTCTATTTTCATTCTTTTGCATGTAGCTGTCCAGTTTTTCCCACACCATTTATTGAAGAGACTTTCCTTTCTCCATTGTATGTTCTTAGCTCCTTTGTCAAAGATTAGCTGTCTGTAGATGTGTGGTTTTATTTCTGGGCTTTCAATTCTGTTCCATTGATCTGTCTGTCTTTTTTTGTACCAGTACCATGCTGTTTTGATTACTATAGCTTTGTAGCATATTTTGAAGTCAGGAATTGTGATGCCTCTAGCTTTGTTCTTTTTTCTCAGGATTGCTTTTGCTATTCGGTGTCTTTTCTTGCCCCATATGAATTTTAGGATTCTTTATTCAATTTCCATGAAGAATGTCATTGGGATTCTGATGGGGATTGCATTGAATCTGCAGATTGCTTTAGGTAGTACGGACATTTTAACTATGTTTATTCTTCCAATCCATGTACACAGACTACCTTTCCATTTCTTTATATCGTCACTGATTTCTTCCAATAATGTCTTATAATTTTCATTGTATAAGTCTTCCATTTTCTTGGTTAAATTTATCCTAGGTATTCTTTTTGTTGCAATTGAAAATGAGATTGTATTCTTGAGTTCTCTTTCTGTTAGTTCATTATTAGAGTATAGAAAATGCAACTGATTTTTGTAAGGTGATTTTGTATCCTGCAACTTTGCTGTAGTTGTTGATTACTTCTAATAGTTTTCCCATGAATTCTTTGGGGTCTTCTATATATAAAATAATGTTATCTGCAAATAGCAAGAATTTTACTTCTTCCTTGACAATTTGGATATCTTTTATTTCTCCTTCTTGCCTAATTTTTCTGGCCAAAACCTCCAGTATGATGTTGAATAAGAGTGGCAAGTGTGGCCAGCCTTGTCTTGTTCCTGTTTTCAGAGGGATGGCTTTCAGTTTTGCCCCATTGAGCATGATGCTGGCTGTGGGTTTGTCATATATGGCCTTTATTATATTAACGTACTTTCCTTCTATACCCATTTTATTGAGAGTTTTTATGATAAATGGATGTTGGATCTTGTCAAATGATTTCTCTGCATCTGTTGAAATGATCATGTGGGTTTTGCCCCTCATTTGGTTAATGTGGTGTATCACATTGACTGATTTGTGATTGGTGAACCGTCTCTGTGTCCCTGGTATAAATCCTACTTGATCATGGTATAATATCCTTTTAATGTATTGCTGTATTCAGTTTACCAATATTTTGTTGAAGAGTTTTGCATCTATGTTCATCAGCGATATTGGCCTGTAATTTTCCTTCTTTGTGTTGTCCTTGCCTGGCTTTGGGATCAGGGTGATGTTGGCCTTGTAAAATGTGTTGTGAAGTGTTACATCTTCTTCAGTTTTTTGGAGTAGTTTGAGAAGGATAGGTACTAAATCTTTGAATCTTTGGTAGAATTCTCCAGAAAAGCCATCTGGACCTGGACTTTTATTTTGAGGGAGGTTTTTGATTACTGTTTCAACATCTTTACTTGTGATTGGTCTAGTCAGATTGTCTATTTCTTCTTGGTTCAGTTTTGGGAGGTTGTATGAGTCTAAAGAATTTATCCATTTCGTCTAGATTGTCCAATTTGTTGGCATACAGTTTTTCATAGTATTCTCTTATAATCTTTTATATTTCTCTATTATCCATTGTAATTTCTCTTCTTTCATTTCTAATTTTATTTATTTGAGCTTCTCTCTCTCTTTTTTTAGTGAATCTGGCTATGGGTTTGTCAATTTTATTTATCTCCTCAAAGACCTAGCTCTTAGTTTCATTCATCTTTTCTATTGTTTTTTTGGTTTCAATTTCATTCATTTCTGCTCTAATTTCTATTATTTCCCTCCTTCTGACTTCGGGCTTTGTTTGTTCTTTTTCTAGTTCTGTTAGGTGCAGTTTAAGATTGTTTATTTGAGATTTTCCTTGTTTGTTAAGACGGGCCTGTGTTGCTATGAATTTCTCTCTTAGGGTCTCTTTTGCTGAATCCCATATGAGTTGGTGTGGTGTAATTTTATTTTTCTTTGTCTCCAGATATTTTTTGATTTCTCATTTAATTTCTTCAATGATCCCTTGGTTGTTCAATAGCATGTTGTTTAGTCTCCACATGTTTGTCATTTTCCCAGCTTTTTTGTTGTAATTAATTTCTAGTTTCATAGCATTATGGTTGGAAGAGATACTTTATATGATTTCACTCTTCTTAAATTTATTGAGCCTTGCCTTGTTTCCCAATGTACATTCTATCTTTGAGAATGTTCCATGTACACCTGAGAAGAATGTGTATTCTGCTGATTTTGGATAGAGTATTCTATATATATCTATTAAGTTCACCTTGTCTAGTTTTTCATTCAGTTCTACTATTTCCTTGTTGACTTTCTGTCTGGATGATCTATCTACTGATGTAAGTGGGGTGTTAAGGTCTCCTGCTATAATTGTGTTGCTGCTAATATCTCCTTTTAGGTCAATTAATAGTTGCTTTATGTACTTTGGTACTCCTGTGTCAGGTGCATATATATTTAGAAGTGTTGTGTCCTATTGGTGGATTGTCCCTTTTATCATTATATACTGTCCCTCTTTGTCTCTCAGTGTATTTTTTATTTTTAAGTCTACTTTGTCTGATGTAAGTATGGCAATATCTGCTTTCTTTTATTTGGAATTAACTTGGAATATCATTTTCATCCCTTCACTCTAAGCCTGTGTTTATCTTTAGAGTTGAGATGTGTTTCCTGGAGTCATCATATTGTTGGGTCTTGTTTTTAATCCATCCAGTCACTCTGTGTCTTTTGATTGGAGAATTCAATCCATTTACATTTAGAGTGATTATTGATATATGAGGGCTTAACACTGCCATATTATCACTTGTTTTCTGGTTCTTCTATATTTCCCCTGTTTCTCCTGCCATGTATTTTGGATTGCCAATTCACTTTGGGGGCTCTCTATGATGGTTTTCTCAGTTTTATCTTTATTTATTATTTATATCTCCGTTGTGATTTTTTGTTTAGTGGTTACCAAGGGTTCGTACAAAAGATCTCATGGATGAGACAGTTCATTTTCTGATACCCTCTTATTTCCTTAGTCTAAGCAAGTTCCATCCCTCTCCTCTTCCCCATCTAAGTCATTGTTGTCACAACTTATTCCATTTTGTGCTGTGAGTTTGTGGTTAAAATGAAGTGATTATATTTATTCTTGATGTTTTCCTTCCCTTTAGTTTAAATATTATAATTGTTTGCTAACCTGTTCTGATTGTTGAAACTTTCTGGTTTTCTCTGCCTATTTATCTCCTTGCTCAAGGCTTTGTAAACCCTTTCTTTTTTATAGGTATGAGAGCCTTCTTAATCATTTCTTGTAGGGGAGTGAGTCTTGTGGTGATGAATTCCTTCAGCTTTTGCTTATCTGGGACAGTTTTTATTTCTCCATCATATCTTAAGGATATTTTTGCTGGATAGAGTATTCTTGGCTGAAAGTTTTTGTCTTTCAGAATTTTGAATTTATCATTCCACTCTCTCCTAGCCTGTAAGGTTTCTGCTGAGAAGTCCACTGAAAGCCTGATAGGGGTTGCTTTGTAGGTTATTTTCTTCTGTCTTGCTGCCCCTAATGTTTTATCTTTGTCATTGCCTTTTGCCAGTATTATTAATATATGTATTGGAGAATGTCTTTTTACAGTGATGCAATTAGGAGTTATATTAGCTTCTTTTACTTGTAATTCCAGCTCTTTCCCCAGGTTTGGGAAGTTCTCAGCTATTATTTCTTTGAACAAGCTCTCTGCTCTTTACTCCCTCCCTTCTCCCTCTTGAATACCTATAATCCTTATGTTGCATTTCATAATTGACTCAGATATTTCTAGGAGAATTTCTTCATTTCTTTTTAGTCTTAGTTCTCTCTCTTCCTCCATGTGAAGCATTTCTATATTTCTATCCTATAAATTACTAATTCTGTCAGCCATAATATCAGCTCTGTTATTTCAGATTTTCAGATTTTTCTTTATCTCATTCATTGTGTTCTTCATCTCCAACTTTTCTGATTGGTCTTTCTTTATAGTTTCAATCTCTTCTGTGAAGAATTCCCTCTATTTATTAATTTGATTCCTGATTTCATTGATCTGTCTTCCTGAGTTCTCTTGTAACTCATTGAGGTTTTTTGTGATAGCTATTTTGAATTCTCTGTTAGATTGTAAATTTCTGTGCCTTCAGGATTGATTTCTAGGTGTTTGTCTTTTTCCTTCTGGTCTGGAGTATGAATATATTTCTTCATACTATTTGATGAGGTTGACTTGTTCCTTCACATATTGGTAGTATCTGATCATGGATTCCACCTGCCACCGCTGGGGGCTGAAGGGGCACTGTAGGCTCTCCCACTGGACAGTAAAGTTATAACATGGGGCCTCAGGGCTGCCATCACCCGTTCCTGCATTCTTGTCAAGATGCTCCCACCCTTCGGGCCACAGTGGTGCTATGGGCATTCCAGCTGGGAAAGCAGTTGCACGCATGCACAGGGCTGCCTGGGGCTGGAAAGTGCTCAACTCTCTGACCCATCCCCAGGGATAGTCCATCCACCTTCAGATGTATAGCTACACTTGTCTCTCAGGCTTCCTGTTGTATTGTGTGGGTATCCTCCATTAATCAATGAATGTCCACTTCTTTGTAGTTAGAAGGTATAGAGATAAAGTGAACAGCTCACTCTGCCATGTTGATGACGTCACTCCAAGACAGATTACCAGTTTGATATGGAAGGATATAATTTAGGAATAGCCAGATGGAAGAGACACATAGAGCTAGATATGGGGAAAGGATGGGAAGCTTTCATGCTCCCCAAGTGTGTCTCTTTCCCAGCACCCCCATGTGTTCACCAAACCTCATTATGGTTTTGATTTGTAGTTCCCTGATGATTAGTGATGTCATACATCTTTTCATGTCTTATTCACCATCTATAAGTCTTCTTTGGAAAAGTGTCTATTCAGATCTTGTGCCCATTTTTTAGTCAGATTGTTTATTGTTTTGCTATTGAGTTTATAAGTTCTTCATATATTTTGGATACTAGCTCCTTATTGGATATATGATTTGCAAATATTTTCTCCCATTCAGTTGGTTTCTTTTTGATTTATTGATGGCTTCCTTTGCTGTGCAGAAACTTTCTAGTGTGATGTAGTCCCATTTGTTTATTTTTGTCTTTGTTGCTTTTGCTTTGGGAGTCAGATCCAAAAAATCATTGCCAAGATTTACATCAATGACCTTATCACCTATGTTTTCTTCTAAGAGTTTTATGATTTCAAGTTGTTGTTTTCAACCAAAGGCTCTTACTGGAGTTCTTGAACTTATGCCAGATAGTTAGCCACACAAGCCCTGGTCTACAAGTCCATGAAAGACCCATTGAATTAATTTTTAATCTTGTTCTTCAATTATAGTTTTGGCAGGAGGCATATAACATTGACCCAGTAGGAAAATAATACATGTTAGAAATAATATCAATTTCAGAAACAATTACTGATTAGTAAGGGCAATAATTAATAGATCTAATGTTTCATGGGGGAAAAGGCTTACTCTGAAATTAGTATCCAAAGAATATATTTATGCAAAAAACATGTTTATTACTAAACTTTCATTTTTGTTAAGCATGACTAGAGAAAAATTAATAATTGATCTTTCAGGTGGTACCAGAAGTGACATTAAAGGAATACTCTGTGGCTATAAAACTATGATTCCAGTACAATTGTCATTTGATCTTCATTTTGTTGTTTTGGGCAAACTAGTTGTCAAATACTGAGCAATATACTGATGGCCAAATGGATTGATTTCATTAGGATGGTTATTTCAGTCTTTTAGATGCAATTTAGGGATGAATCAACACAACTCACTCATTGTAATAATCATGTAAAACAAATAAACAAATTAAAACTATTTGCTGCAATATGTAGCTTTTGGTTGTTTGGAAATAAGTTTGGAAAAAAATGAGACATTGTGGAACATTTTGGAGGATGAGGTGATAGCAATTTAGTGGAAGAACCCTATTTGTGTCTTGATAACCTAGTTTCTCTCTCAAGTGCTGAAACAACTTGATGGGTTGTCAGAGATGATTATTATTCCTGAAAAGATTTCCCACTCAAGGCCTGTTAGTGTTCTAACTTTAAAGTTAGCAAGAGGAATTGGATCTGCCTAATATGTAGCACAAAGTTTTCTATTTAGTGTGCCCCATAAGAGCCCCATATCCCAAGTATGTTGTGATATCAATTCCCTTAACCCTTATAGAGTATGGGGCCCTGAGCCAGCTGCCGCGAGACACATAGAATTAGACTTTTGCCATAGTGTTCAGTAAGATATTATCATTGGGAACACTGGCCTGCCATCATCAGTAAGTCACAATACATCTGTTTTCTAGTTATATACACTCTGCATCATAAAAAGTAAGTCAGCGAGGCTGGCCCGGTGGCACAGTAGTTAAGTGTGCACATTCCACTTCGGCAGCCCAGGTTTCGCCAGTTCAGATCCTGGGTGCGGACACGGCACCGCTTGGCATGCCATGCTGTGGTAGGCATCCCACATATAAAGTAGAGGAAGATGGGCATGGATGTTAGCTCAGGGCCAGTCTTCCTCAAAAAAAAAAAAAAAGTAAGTCAGGAAACAGTAGATTAAGGACAACTTCCAACCCAGTTTATTTTTCATCACTGTGCATGAAGAATGGACCTTAAAAGAAATCCTGTCATGAGGATCTCCAATACCAGAATCCTAGAGTTATCCCTCAATAAATGTTGACGCTTCCAAAATTGCAATAAGGTCAGGAGGAAGAGTGAAAGTACTCACATTCTGTCTTTCCAAATATCTCCAAAAAGAGAAAAATGCTCCTACTTGAAACAACCGTATCAGCAACACAAATACCACGTGTACAGTGATTTTAGCTAAGCAGCATAATAAAAAAAAGTTACTCTATTGGAGAAGTCACATTTTGAGAAAGTTGTTTTTATGACTAAGAGGCAACCAAGATACTTCCATTTTCACTAAGTTTTGGTTTGCTTAATGAAATCAAATTTAATTGTCATAAAGGTTTTTAGTGATACCAAAATCTGAACTAGTTAAGGCCCATATGGACATTTGCACATAGGTTTGCCTACCTGGGAATTTACATTTTTCCAAATAGGAGACATTATACAGAAATCATCAAAAACACTAGAGAAAAAATGTCTTTTTCTACATAACCCAGATATTCTGCAATCTCTCCACCATGCACCTTTACAATTTGCTGTCATCATTTCATAAGTAAGATGTTGATATTCATATATATTACTTGAAATTTTGCTATCTTCCAGCACCATGGATACATTATCAGAGAAAAATAGCATTTTTAAAAAAGCCTTATTGATTGTTTTTGTCAGGGAATGACAGAGCACCTTTGATATATAATTGGGGAGCAATACATTTTAACAAGTTTTAATTTCTTGTGCAGCTGGAAGACAATAAAGAGGAAGTATGAGAACAAATTAAGCCGTATATAGGTCAATCATCCTATTAGGACTCTTCAGGGAACACACATCTAATTTGCATAATTGTATTTCTATGGCTGCCAGACTGGCTGCTGTGCTGATACACGTGCATGATGAGTTCAAAAAACTTTAAAGATGGCCTTTCTCATTGTAACAATTGAGTGAGGAGAAAGTGGGTAACTGTGTGTGTGTATGTGTACATGAGTGTGTGTACAAGTGTGGGTGTGTAACTTGAAAAGTAACCAAATATATATGTATTTTTAAAATATCTATTATTATTTTATGATCAGTTCCTTTAAAAAATTATAATGTGATTTATGAAACTTAACCCTCTACTGAACTTATGTAATAATCTACCCTACTAGTATTTATATAAGCTTTTCCAAATATATTACTCTTTATAAAAGTATGACAAAACTTTCCACCAGTTTCAAGATAAAATCATTTTTTTTGTTTTTTTTTCTGCTGAGGAAGATTCACCCTGAGCTAACATCCATGCTAAAATTCCTCTATTTTTTAGTATGTGGGCTGCCAGCACAGCATGGCCACTAACAGAGTGATGTAGGTCCATGCCCAGGAACTGACCCTGGGCCACCAAAAGAGAGCTTGGTGAACTTTAACACTATGCCACCAGCATGACACATAAAATCATATTTTTAAACTAATATATTGAATTTACTTGCTATTGGTTCAAATTTTGTCAACTTATATCATATTATATCAACTCCAGCCCAATAATTGTGCCATAGTAATCCAAAGTTAAAAATTGAGATTTTTATGTCTTTGATGAATTACCATGAGAATGTAAGTTATCACTTAATAAATACAAATTATTACTTATTAAATATTCATAGAATTCACAAGAAGAGGAAAATTAAAATGTTTCAAGTGTCTAATCAAAGATCACCAGAGATCTCTTAACCGCCCATTTTTGGTTCTATTATTATCACTATTCTAATATGTTTTTACTGTAGGACAAGGAAAAGTAAATAAGAACTATTCATAAATCAAAAATTCCTCAAGTTGATCCAAAAGTCCTAACCAATTCTCTACTTGGTACATTGCTTGCCAGAATTCAGTGATTTATAATTTACTTATTTAAGTGCTGTTATAATTTAATGATCCATGAGTGGAGATAGTCAAGTTGTGTAGACTTCCCAAAGAGTAAATAATATAAAAAGTGCATTTATTTAGAATGCATTACAGAATGAGCTTAATTTAAGCATTGAAAATATTTCTAAATTAAAAAAATAATAAAGTGAGCACTTGTTCACTAAACCATAACTTTTGCTCTTACTTCTATTAAAATTTTGGAGCTAGTTTCCTTAGAATAACATAACAATAGGCCTGCCTACCTCACAGGATTGTTCAAAAATATAAAATGCTAAAGAGAAACAATCTATAAATGCTAATAATGATAAAACCAGGTGGCAGAAGACCTAGAAATAACTTAGGTGATAAACCTGAAACAAATATAGTATATTTTTTATTTACATTTTATTTCCTTTTCATATTATTTTACTAAAAATTTGGGTTCATGGGAAATTTAAGTTCATTTTCCTCACTATGATTGGCAGTGATTCCCAATACTGCTATTTTGGAAATTCATGAGGGTGTTTTTGGTTCAAAGAATGATGAAGAGGTCACTATAGGCATTTAGGTGGGGTTCAGGGGATGGTAGACTTCCCACAATGTATGCAGCAGTTCCATTCAATGGACAACTGTCCCACATCTTACATCACTTATCCATATATCACAGGTCTTTTATGTAAATGTAAAATCTTATTATAATTATCTGAACCTAAAACATATAAATGCAAAGTATTTTTGCAAGATTTTAATATACACTGCGTTTTCCAGAGATGCAACTGCCTTTAAATAGAAGAAAAGCTGTTATTTTGTTTTGTTCAGAACTTTACCAAGAGTTGTTCACTATTTTAGAAAATAACATCACCGAAAGCAACATCACTTGTGATATTTGAGTTGTCAATACAATATACCTATATCAGTCTGCATTTCTAGGTATCACATTTATGATGATTCTATTTATAGATACAAGCGCTTTATCATTTCATTACTTCTAGTGTAGTTGTGACTAATCATTTATATATTGAAATATTTATTATTTTCTTAAGAATTAATCCTTTTGCTTTTATTTTATATTAAGAAAAGAATTTAATTGAATTTTTAAAAGACAGAGCTGGAGATACATTACAGTACCTACAAATTTTGTTTAGGACAATGAAGAGGGCCATATGATTTAATTATTAGTCAATATAGGATACACTTTGCTGCTATAATGAACAACTCCTGGGATCTCAATAGTTTTATATAATAAAGGCTTAGTTGCTGCTTGTATAGAGTCATATGTGAGTTGAGTGGCCCTCCTTTATCATGTAGCTATGGCCTTTGGGTTTCCAAGGTTGCTGTGGCAGTAGAAGACAGAAATGGAAAAGGCAAATAAACTCATTGCAGAAATGTCACATACCACATCTGTTCACATTTCACTGGCTAAACCTAGTAGATAGCTCCAATATGACTGAAAATGTGGCTTAGAAATGCAACAGAAACATGAATTTTAACCAGAGCTAACAGTCTTTACTACAGAGACACCACAAAGTATTTATTACACAAAGGAAACACTGAGTCTGTGAGGGTTGAAAGCTATATATATGTGTGTGTGTGTGTGTGTGTGTATGAAATGGAGTAAAGAAAGGAACAGATATGCTCCTTCCTTTCCAAAAGTCTGCATGCTTTCCTTCCCTTCAACCAGGTACAGTTATTTTAATTTGAAAGTAATTTACTGGAAAATACATCACATAACTGCTCTCCGTTGGTGTGCCCAATATTGATTAGAATGTTTGTGAGGCTACCACATTTATTAGTTAATGAAACTATCACGATTATGCAAATAAGTCAATGAGAATAAGGAGATAAGATTTTACTCTAAAATAACAACTTTTTAAAAATACCTAGATATGTATTTTTCTTTAAAGAATTATTAAAGAAAAGGTAGTGATTTTACCTAGCCTAGCCATGTCTTCTATAGAATATGTTAATAATGTAACCAATTCCTTATTTTTAAGGCTGCATAAAGAACATTTGTTTCTTTGGAGTAGTATAAAAAATGTATCTGTGGTAGTACTGAATTATGTGCATGTCCATTTAGTAGAATAGTAGGACAAATTGAGAGAATTAAAAGAAAGCACACTACTCTGAGAGTCAACACCCTGATGTTAGATTTCTGGTTCTACCATGAGGAGAGGGTGCCATGTGTCCCAGTTTGTTTGGTACTGTCTCATCTTATATTTGTTGTCCTGGAGCCCTGTATAGTTTAACATTGGCCTAGAAAAAACATGTCTCCATTTGAATGATAAATGATACGGTCACCCTAATAGGGAACAGGGTGAGCTTAGGTATATCACCTATTTAGTAAGCACCACTTACAAAGTTTGACCCTGTACTAAACACTTCAAGTACTTTATTTTACAACAGCTCCTTAAAGTAAAAAGTATATGTCCCGACTGATAAATGAGAAAACCAAGTTTCAGGCAGATATGTCACTTGCCAAAATTCACACATCACATAATAATGTAACTAGGAGCCCACTTCAAGTCTGACTCAATCTTTTTCAACCACTCTGTATATCATCATTTATTCACCTTTACAAGAGAAATAAACATTTCTGCCTTAAATAACATCTGGAATAGTTGTGAGTTTAAAATAATATGGTAAACATGGGGAGGGCATTGAGAGAATTTTAAAGTGCTATCTAGATATGGAATACA